>NW_021940918.1:51341-145826 GCF_004337985.1 Pyricularia pennisetigena
AAAAAAAAATTACTGCGACGCACCTCTGGTTGCAACAAGGTTTCTGCTTTGACATCAACCGGGGCTAGACATATGAATTATGACTTGCGAATCGTCTAGCAGACAAAACTAGCTAGGAGATGGCAACATCAGCACGAGTTTTAGTGCAAGAGAGTGGACATAATGAAACAATAGGTGCGAGAGCCCTGACAGTTTTCCAGTGCTGGGGGTGCTGAATCAGAAGAGCGTCGCTGATTTTGATGCACGCCTGGTGAAGTGGAATTGTTTGCCGCCAACACTTGCCCGACCGGATACCAAACCCCATCAAGCTGCTGAGCTCAATTCGACAGGAAAAACCTGAAACGACAACGCGCATTTTCTTTTCCAAAATCCGTCCGATTCAATTGATATGCACTGGGCGCATCATGAATGACTGTTTTCGTATCGCCCATGGCCTCCGTCACGCGCTCCAGGCGAGCTGAAGGCCACATTACATACCCGATGCTACAGACGCGGTTCAGCGACAATAACAACAATAACAACAACAACAACAAGAAGTTGGTCTTTTCGCAAGCCATTTCGGTCGCTCCAAAACGCCGTCGCGACGAACAGCTCGAAAAGCCGATTGATATCAACCCCATCCAATCGCCCAAGAGAGAGCGACTCACCATCAATTTGTCTTCGTCGCCAAACGCAGCCTTCCACCCCAGAACGGTCGCGCTGCCGTCACCATCTCCCCTTAGCCACCCTCGAACGCGCCCCCGACCGAGCGGAGACGCTGCCACCGCGGCTCACTGCTCACCATCACCATCAACATCAACCCAGAACCTTGCAGGAAAACCCCCAACCCGAGTCCGGCCGCGTCCGCCATTACCACCGCCGCCACCTTCCCCTTCAGTTCCATACACCACGGATACGTCACAACCGCCGCAGGTAACAGCGGTTTCAAACAATATAGAGTCTTCTAAGCCGACAGCCAGAGCCCGAAATGCTGTGTCCCGAGAGTTGGGTAGTCTACACGTCAAGCCATCGGAAACAAAGGCCACCGAAGGTCGTAAGCTACGCTCACAGGAAAACACACGGCTCAAGAGTGACCTCTCGGCTTATTTCCCGGACTACGACGAGGTCATTGGAAACGATCCGAGACAGGAGAGTAAGTTTGTCCAATTGCCCAAAGAAAGGATGCCAGACAGGCCCCTCTGCACAAAAGGCTGACAGTTGTATTTGTAGATCTACTGGAGCCCCATACCCCTATAGTAATAGTCGATGATCCAAAGGTGGAACGCGACCGAAAAGATCACCGCAAAGTTGAATCCTTCGCTATCAGGAGCTACAGCGATGATCTTTTCGCCAATCTTGTCGACACCCAGGTGTTCAATCTTGATTTCCTACAGAATCAACTTTCCCTGGATGATGATCACACTGACCCTCTTCCAGACGCCCTTTTCGAGCCAGTACACAAACGTGCAGAACGTGCAGAACGCTCCGTCCGGAATACGGAAAGGGGTCGCGCTCAGCATGAGAAAGAGCAGATAATACGTCTGTTGGATGGGCTTCAGGGCCACGACTGGCTGAGGGTCATGGGTGTTAGCGGAATTACCGAGACTAAAAAGAGAGAGTTCGAGGAACCACGACAGCATTTTATTCGTGGATGCGAGGCTATCTTGGATAAGTTCCGACAATGGGGCGTCGAGGAAAAGCGGCGAAAATTGGCAAAGGAGCGGGCAGTCGCTCAGGCAGCACGGGCAGAGAGCGAGGAGTCCGCGTCCGAGGAAGATGCGGACAATGAGGATGTGGGAGAAGAACAAGAAGAAGAAGGGGAGGAGGAGGAGGACGACGACGACGATAATGCCGACGAGGAAAATAACGAGGAAGTCCCGGACAGCGAGGCTGAAAGCGATATAGAAGCTTCTATTGCCAAACAGCTGAGTGATGAGGCACAGGCCCGTGCACGCTCTAGAAAACAGCACCAAAGACCACATGCCCCCATGGAGTCGCTGGATTTACTGCCACCTAAGCCTTTTACGTCCTTCTTCGAGAAGAAATATCAACGGGACGCAGCCCTTAGCAAGAATCGCCGGAAGGGACGGACGGTCCTCGCATGGGGCCATGTGGTTCCTGAAATGGGAGAGATGGACTTTGAGTTACCTGAAGAGTTTTTGGATGAAGAGACCCTGAGAAGGAATGCAAGACGGAAGAGGAGGGACAAGAGAGGTGTTCTCAGACGCTGAATTTTGTGACTCTGGCCATCTAGATTAAAAATGATACCAGTTCGCCCGGCTAAATCCCATGGCCCAATACCATCGATACTATTATAAAACTGCCAAATGCTGAATCGTCGACGAGATGTGGGGAGGGGACTAGCAGCTGAAGTTTGGGGCGTCCAGAATTACCGCCGCTTTACTGAGCATATCAACGCGAGCTCCATGTTGAAAAGGGTCGTTGATTCCGTATTATAGCCAAGCCGGCATTCTAAGCACCTTTCAGAAGTCAAGTAAATGATATAAGAGAAACATAATTTTATTTTCAAGTGTACAACTAGGACAAAACTTGAGGTAGGTCGTACAGTGCATCGTTTCACGCAATGAGTTCAAGGCTCTTTTGCGTCCACCTTCCACGCAACCTTCCGAGTACCATCGAAAATGGCGCAGAGTAAACCAACACATACCGAATGATCTATATACTATGTGGTGTTGCTCAACGCACTTCATCGTGAAGTCATAAGCCCTTTCTCATCCTCGTCTTCCGAATCGTCTCCGATAACATGATGCACATCCTCATCATCAGCATCGTGCGTCCTCTCAGCGCTAGCTTCGGCACGGTCATGATACTGATCTGTAGCAAACTCGTCCTCATCATCGCTTCCACCAGCAAAGGCATCGTACAGCTCACCGCCCCGAGTTTTACGTCCTTTCTGGCCGCCCGCAAAGCCCTTTTCACCACGGTTCAAACCCTCAGCTTCTTCCTCGTCAAGCAACTCAAACTCGTAGTTATCCCGTGGGCTGTTACGCAGCCTGCGCTGGCGAGCCATAAACAGATAGATGCCGAGACCGATACAGAAAACTACAATCAGACCCAAGGCGCCATATATCCAGACTTGAGTGCGCGACGATACTCCGAATGTGGGCAAAAAGGATGGAAGCCACGATGAGTTTGACTGAGTAGCCGGGCTTCCGCTAACGCTAGATCCCTGATCAGTAGTAACCTGAGAACCGGGAGGCCCTGCTACGCTTGGCTTGTTGTTAACTGGTCGGTCGGGATGGTCGGTCGATGGGGTGGTGATGGGCTTGTCGGGCGTCGACGCAGAGCCGGGTGGCATAGTAATCGTCTCAGCTGCGACCGTGGTTGTGGACGGCTTGTCGTGATCTTTGTCATCGTTTTCTGTTGGCATCGGCAGAAGTACGGCTTTCGAAGGATCTCGGGCCTCACCCCATAGCTTGAGATGCCAATCTGTGAAGTTGCCTTGGAATTCATTGACCTTGGTGTCTCTAACCACGATGGTCCAAGTACCAACTCCCGACTCACCCCAGTGCACAACACTCATGAAGGTCCAGTCTTTGTAGCCCGCCTTGGCGTTATCTAGACGTCTCGTGACCGAGAGATGGCTGATGACCTTGTTTGGACTAATGAGGTCCACGCTGAGATCGCCACGGCGAGAGTGCTCTATGTTCATGGTTACAGTGACATGCTCAACCCGCTCCAGGTTTGCCTTGGCAAGCATATCTTCAGTAACCTCGAATTTTGTAGCAAGGCCAGCATCGCCCTCGGGAATCCCATGCTTCACATGGATCCAAGGCGAGAAAAAATACGCCTGAGGTTTGACAAGCTTCCAAGTCTTGGCTGCCTCCACGATGCCAAAAGTATCAACCTTGCCGTATCCGTATGTGTGACTGTACTTCTTGCCGATAGCGGTATCTTGCCAATCGCCAGAGTCGAGGTTAAGCGGCACAGCCGTCATGAAGGCAAGGTACTGCATGTCCCTCCAAGTAAGATCTGGACGGACCTCCAATACGAGAGCAAAAATTCCGGCGGCTAGAGGAGCTGCCGCCGATGTGCCTCCGTGCCCATTGTAGCACTGGTTTGTCCCGACGTCCGTGGTGTGCTATTTGTTGTTCATCCTTGTCAGTATTCGAGGTAGAGTGATTCAGCAGCAGCAGCAGCAGCAGCAGGTGAGGGGAAATCCTTACAATCGCGTCTCCACTACCAGAAGAGTATGTGACAACCAGGTTGGCGGAGCAGGCCTCGGAGTAGTATGGATGCAAGCCCTTTCTGTCGATTGCACCAACAGTGATGCTGTAGATGCTGTTGGTGTACCCGTCAAAGTTACAGTTGTCCTCGTTAGCGGCTCCGTTTCCACTAGCAAAAACGTAGATTGAGCCTTTGCCGTCCCGGCCCTTTTGCACGGCGTTCAACATTGCGCGTCGAATTAGGAGCCCCGGTGCGTCCATGCTTTTGCCATCATCCGGAGGACCCCAGGAGCAAGAATAAATGTGGTTGTTGTGAAAGTCGTAGTTCAGTGCGACAGCCTCATCTGCGTCGCTGATAAGCTTGCTCAGAATACGCAAACCTGAGACTTTTGCGTCGAAGGCGACGCCCACACCACACACATCATTCCGGACGGCTGCCACTTCTCCAGCACAACGCGTACCGTGCCTGTCGTCAGATAACCTCGGCTTGGGCTCTTCGGTCTTGTCATTGAAGTCGTATGAGCCCTTGGCATAGTAGTTGCCTTTGAGATCATCACTATACATGTCTAGGCCATCGTCGACAATTGAAACAGTGGCGTTCTTTCCGGTAACTCCATTCAACCAAACGTCGGTAACATTGACGTCATGGCCTAATTGGACGGAATTAAACAGGTGCCATTGTTCATGGAAGATGGGATCCTCGATATTCAACGCCTTGGCGACCTGTGTCAGCTTCTTGACCGCATTCACGTCCGGGGCATCCTCCTGACGGTCCCGGAGAGGGCTTGGTCCAGCGCGAGGGGGTGGAGACACCCTCTTCTGCCAAGGTGCTCGCGGAGCCTGCTTCTGCGAGAAGAGGACATCACGCCGTTCCAGTCCTCGCTTTTCCAGTCCTCGTTTAACAATATCGTGCGGCGTCTTTTCCCCAGAGAAGACGTGATGGCTCTCAAGCTCTCCAAGTTGACCCACGTGTGTCAGACCGAGTTCTCGCGCAACGACGCTGGGTGATGCATCAGAGGCTAGGTGGAGGACGTAGTAGTCATTTGTGTTAAAATCGCGCGGCGTTACTTTCGAATACGCGGCGAGGCCGAAAGCAGAACCCAATAGGGCGAGGCCGTAGGAGAGCCTCATCGTTCGAAAAGCACGGGTATTGACAAGGGTGGAACTCTCGGGCGTCGAAAAACCAGGTAGAATCTAAAGGGAGGAAACTGGTTGTGTTTGTTGATGAAATAGCATATGGAGACCGCTCGATAGCGAAAGATCGTCTACGTGGCGATTTCGCGGGTGGGAGGAAAGAAGCCGGCTTCAATCTGTCAGCACCCTGACGCGAGGGGCGAGACAGGTGGACAAGCTGAGTTTCAAGACAGGTTGATGTGTGAACGCAACCCAGAACGAGAATAAAACAGCGAGACAACAGAGCGACACACAAAAAGAAAAAGAAAAACACCAAAGCGACAATGGGCAAAGAGACCGGAATAAGGACTGAATAGACAAGAAGCACGGTGTTTGAATAGGAAACAAGAACCAAATGCTTCCAAAGCGCAACCAAACCGAAGTTACGACCACATAAGACGAAAGGGACTGGCTGTTTCAAGCGAATCGGCAGATCATTCATTGTAGGTGCAGGACGCTGCGCTTCTGGTTCTGGTTCCACATTGCTAAAAAGAGCACAGCCTCCACATGTCGGCGGTCCAATTTGCTGTAGGGGTCCTTGCGCCACTGCAGGCACAGCACGAAACGGGTGTTTGTGATAAGTGACTGTGGGCATCACAGGATAATATACTGTCGTAATCATTTCTTCAACGAGGGAATGCACAGTGCACTAAAGTACCAATGGCATGGTTGGCCTCCTCGTACCTAAGGTTTCCAAGCTGTTTAACCAGCGGTGCAGTAGGTAAGCTACCGACCGGTATGATTTTTCTGCTTTCTTTATTTCTTATTATCATTTTTTTTAATATAATTATTATAACCATGTTTGGTTTCCAATAGTCGTAATAATAACAATAGACATACAAACTCGCATATAATCTCTTGCGTTAATCTCGAGAACCCCTCCGACCCCTACATGACCTGGCGAATGTGAATCCAAGAGCCAACACCACCTCAACACAACTGGGAATGGATGCAACTGTGGTCAAGTAAGTGGCTGTTGGCCTGTTTGCTCCCTTTCCAGTACACAAAAGCTTCATTCCCCATGAAACCCGCCGGTCCTCCGCCAACCTAATTGCGATAGCAGCGACACTATACTGCCAAGGTTAGTAGATCAGTCGTGGCCAAACAAACAAGCCTGGCTAACATTCTCAGGTTTCGTAGCAGCAGGGGCGAAATAACGCGTATGCTACCCAGCCACCCATTTATTACGGCAAGGTGCACCAATTGAATCGACAAAAAATCAAAAAGCTGATTAGAGCAAAACATGGGTGCTACGCCACGTGCAGATATGACCCACGGAAAACAGACCAAGACTCTCGACGCCTGCATGTACCTCCGGATATGAAAAGAGGTATTTGTTATTGCCCATATATACCTTAGCAAGCCCAAGGTACCTAACCTAAGGTATGCAGTACCTTAACTAGCTCCCCTGCACTTGAATTTCCGCCAGCAGCCACCATTTGAATGGAGGCAATAAAGGTGAGTACCTAACAGCCATCGGTGCCCATATACTTCGCAGGCACTTAAGAATAGTCTAGGATATTTATCCATCCATTACAAGACTTGTAAAGTTTACAAGGGATCCAATTGCACATCCCTGGTCCCGAATCCATTCCACTCTCCAGACATGTCCGACCCCAACTCATCTAGCCAGTAAATATTATGTACCATAGTAGGACGATACAGTATGGCGTAGCGCCTGCTAAACTGGGTTACCCCCCTGTAGCTTAGGGCCACTCAACCTCCCGATTTTCGTCGGCGACCCCCCCCTGCCGCCGCTGCCCGGTTGCATACTCCGTCATTTTTCTTCAAGGATCCTCTTTTCCCCAGCCTTGCATTTTATTTCTTCCGTACTTTCGCATCGCGCCATCTCCCATTGTCTGCTCTTTCTTTTATTCACAGACACAAGACATGATCTGCTAACTTCCCGCGTCTGGGCATGGGTTTCTCTCTCCACGTGCGGATGCTTGCATGAGGCAGACCTGCACTTCGCCATACCATCCGTTTATGATTCTCGTCCCTTTGACCGCCATGTGTAACATGTAACTAAACATCTTAGCTTGCAGCAGCTACCTACCTACCTCCCCTATCAATTGTACCTACCTACCCTTCGGTTGCAGCAGGATCATACTGGTGCTTCCCGTCACCGGCCTACGCGCCGCCAATCACTGTTTTCCGGACCCGCTCTTCGTGCGGTTTACCGTCGACCATGTCTCATGCTCGATCGCCGTCACAATCGGCACCGTACTGGGGCGAGCTACCCCCGCCCAGGATCCACCAGCACGGCCAGCCGCCGTCGCTCGAAGGGGCTGCTCCTCGAACCAAGCGCGGCTCTGTGCAGACCGCTATAAGTGCTGATCCCACCGAGTCTACACAGAGTCCATATGCCACACCCACGCGCTCAAGTTTTGGCGGCGCCTACGGTCTAGCTCCCAGACCTCCCTCACTCCCGTATGGAGCGGACCAGTACCCAGCTGAACCCGCCGAGAAACGCCAGCGCCGCGGGAGTCGACAGCAGGAACTAGACGGGCAAACTCCCGCCGACAGCCTTGAATCTTCTCCCAATCCTCCATCCGCCTTCTCTCCGACGTTCAGATCCGGAACAATGCCTTCTTCGCCTGGTGCTCCAGCAGTGCTCAACCCTGGCCCTGCGCGCCGCAGAGGACCGCCTAACCAAACGGGGATGGAACCGGAGGATTACCGCGAACCAAACGCCCTTCCAGGTCGCCACCAGAGTCAAAGAAATGGTTCATATGACTCTACCGCAACATCAACGTCTCGCTCAGGACCGGCTGCCAGCATTGATACCAATGTTGCCGGGCATAAGAAAAAGTTCGCAAATGATCGTTCGCCACTACAGAAGCTTGAGCTGACGCTCGACAGCATCACAAAGGAGGAGAAACGTGCCCGCGTGGCAGCTGCCGAGGAGCGCGCTCGCCAGAGAGCCCTTGGGGCTGCCGCCGAGGTTACTGGCTCCGACCACCCGCAGCGCAGCGCCGCCGAGCCTCAAGGGCGACAGGTGCAGCAAGAGCCTATAGCGATGCACAGGGGTCCTCTGACCCAGAACCCACCCGAGGATGGTTCTTTGCCCGAGCCTAGAGTGCCGGCTCCGCCGCCAGCAGGGCATGGCACTTCGGACCTTCCGAAGCGCAACCTCAGCTTCCGAGAACGTACGGTGAATCGTAACGACTTGAATCTGCCCGAAGTAGGCGAAAGGCCACCTGCGATACCGCCCAAAATTCCAATCGTTAGGAGCGGCAGCAACAAGCTGCGCAAGCAACCTCCTGGCGAGCGCCATCAACGGAAAACATCGATGTCTCAGCCACCAGGTGGCGACCGGGAAGAGCCCAGGTTTGTGCCACAAAAAGGCCCATCTGTGCGTATTGATGCGCCGCCCAGTCCCCCAGACTACTCGACTACAGCTGGTTCTCAGCCGGCGCAAAAGAGGTCACCCCATCCCTCGGGCGGTAACGTCTCTCCGCAGAACAAGGAAGTTTTGTCACAAAGCGGCCCTCCACAGCGAACTCGGTCAGGCAAGTTGGTCAAGGCGCCAAGCCTGAGAAACAAACCTCATCGGGAAGGCGAAACGGGCCACTATACTCCTCCTGGTCCATCAGATGATGTTTCTGGTAGAGAACAGGCGCCGGTCACCAAGGGCCCTATTGGGTTTGCAGGCACTTTGGGTCCACCAGCTGCTATAGCCGCGACTAGGCCGGCGCCTGCTCACGTCCAGGCCGCAGATGACGATAGTGATGACAACGAAGACGACGACGAGTCTGTTTCAAGTGAGGAAGGCCACTTTGCGAGACTGACATTTACCAATCGGGAAAGCTTCAAGCCAGGACAGGGATTGTTCCAAAAGACGAAGTATCTTGACGAGTGGAGCAAGGCAACGGTTGGTACACTTTCTGGAGAGTTGTTGGACCTCGATAGTGTGAAGGAGAAACCGGCAGACAAGAGCCAGGCTTGGTGGGAGACTCCACCATCCAAGCGACGCGGTTCGACGTCGTCGCGTCCCAGGAAGGCGGAGGCCTTCGACGGTGAATATGATGAGACCAACGGTAAGCACAAGTATTTCTGTTGTGATGGGACTGACAACCGTGGGCTTCCAATGAGTAAATATGGTGCATTGCGTTGTCTCGGCTTGAGCGCGCTGCCAATTGTTCACCCAAAGACTGGTGCGATGAGGACAAGGCTTGTTGTGAAAGGCCGACAACGTCGCTGCAGTGGCGTCGGTTCAAGACAAGGTTTCAACAGCCACGCGGCCCGCAAGGATTGTAAAGCCAGTCATGGCGCCACCTGGAACTAGGCGTGCACAACCTTGTCCTCATTGCCGACATGCTCTTTACTTTTTCCGAGAAAAGGCCTCCCCAATACTTTCATCCCATGTTTCAAGACCTATGCACTGACCCTACCCGTCGTTCCGCCTGTACTTGCAGCCCCGACGAGATTCAAACCACCGCTCTACCTCAAATGCGGCCCTCTTCTTCGGTACAGTGGCATTCGCATTGAGCGTGGGATATCCCGGTCCGCGCGGGCCGTCCCGGCACCAGACAGGGAAATTTGGCGGGGAAGCATTCTGATTGTAACCCATGACGACGAATCTTCCTACGAGATCGCACCGACACTGCGTCTTTTCGCTCAGCCTATCGAACTGCTACCCCCGCCACCAGAGCTTGTGAGTGACGAGCAAGGTCTGGCACCTGAGCATGTTGATCCCATCGCCGGCCACCCAAAGCTTGGTAGGAGAGGCGAGACGCTTTACGTGCGTCCGATTGACCACCTGGAGGAAGCCAAAGATCTCTCGAGGGATGAGACGGATAGTGGCCTCTTTGAAAAGACCCGGAGCCCACCCGACTACCCACTGGAAGATGGGCTTACGGAACCCCATGGTTCGTTTGCTGCTCGCCGGCAACGAGCGAAGTTGGACGGTGAAAAGTTGGACAGGTACAAGGATGTACGTGGCTTTCGATTACATGCCGAAAGGGGCTGCACTTTCTGGCGCTTCAACATCGAGGTTGAGCTCAAGGATCGCGAGCAGCGGATCGCCTACCGCATAAACCGCGGCCCCTCGACTGGCTTCTGGGTGCCGGCGAAGGGCCAATCGATGAACATCATGTTCCACAGCTGCAACGGATTCAGCGCGACTGTGAACCCGAATGACTTGAGCGGGCCGGACCCGATGTGGCGTGATGTACTGAACACGCACCAGGCGCGTCCTTTTCATGTCATGGTAGGTGGTGGCGACCAGCTCTACATGGACGCCGTGATGCGCGAGACAAAGATATTCAAAGAGTGGACCGACATGCGTAACCCGATCCATAAGCACAATGCCCCATTCACACCACAGCTGCAGGATGAGCTTGAGGCCTACTTCTTGGAGCGATACAGCATGTGGTTCTCTCAGGGCTTGTTTGGCATGGCGAGCTCGCAGATTCCCATGGTGAATATTTGGGATGATCATGATATTATTGACGGTTTCGGTTCGTACCCTCATCACTTCATGTCAACGCCTGTCTTCTCTGGCCTGGGCAACGTTGCATTCAAGTATTATATGCTATTTCAACACCAGAGCGTTCCCGATGAGACCGAGGCCGTCGAACCGAGCTGGGCGTTGGGCACCAAGCCCGGACCTTATATTGCCGAGCAGAGTCGGAGCGTATACATGTCCCTGGGCGGAGATGTGGCCCTTTTAGGCGTCGATGGCAGGACCGAGCGAACCCACGACGAGGTCATGAGTGATGAGTCCTGGCAGAAGCTCATGGATCGGTGTTATGATGAGATTGTCAAGGGACGAACGAAGCACCTGCTTGTGCTGCTTGGCGTACCGATCGCATACCCCAGACTTGTCTGGCTGGAGAATATGTGAGTGCTTCCCGCCCTCGTGCATGCGATCAAAGTGCCTTATTTTACTGACCCGTGGATTTCAATGACCAGCTTGACATCACGGCTATTTGAACCCGTCAAGGCGTTGGCGAAGATGGGTCTCATGGGTGGCCTACTAAACAGATTCGATGGCGGCGTTGAAGTGCTTGACGATCTCGATGACCACTGGACAGCGAAGCACCACAAGAAAGAACGCAAGATCATCATGGAGGACCTCCAAGATCTTGCCGCTGACCGCAGTGTTCGCGTGACCATTCTCTCAGGCGACGTACACCTCGCAGCTGTGGGTCAGTTTTACTCAGATCCAAAGCTCGGCATTGCGAAGCATAAAGACTTTCGTTACATGCCCAACATCATCTCGAGCGCTATAGTCAATACCCCACCACCGGATATGCTGGCTGATGTGCTGAACAAGCGCAACAAAGTGCATATTCTAGACAACGAAGATGGTGAGAAGAAGCAGACGTGGGAAGACATGATTCCTTTGTTCAGTCATGGCGTGGACGGCAAGCCCAGGAACAACAAGCGTCTTCTTCCACATAGAAACTGGTGCGCCATCAGGCACTACGTGCCGGGGGACACGCCGCCGCCATCACCTGGGATCGAGGAATGGGTGGACCCTATCGGAACGCCGCCTAAGGGCGGAATAATGCGGCGGTTGTCCAAGAAGCGTCCTGCAGAGGTATCACGCCCACCCGTATCAGGGGCAGGTGGGCTCTTTCGAACGTTTTCGCGCAGCGAGCGTGCTTCAGCCGACGATGTCGGACCCCGTCCGCCTCGGCCACAGGGGCCAACTCGAACTTTGTCCCTTACTCGAGGCGATTTCCCGTCTGACAAGCCTTCCGGTGGCGGGATAGGAGGGCTTTTGCGCAGACTGAGCGGCAGGGGCAGGAAACCTACAGTCGACAAAGGCAAAACCACCGATGATGGTGGAATCAACGGGCAGTGGGGGTACTCGAGTGACGAGGATGATCAAACCAGCAACATACCCCGCGCCGCCGCGAAGAGGCTTGGATTAAGGGGTGGCGGTGCAACAGGAAGAAGTCACAACTACGACATAGGGAACAGTTCGGACGAGTATTATGAAGGAGACGAGTCGTACTTTACTGCACAGCCAGTGCATCGAGACGCGCGCCCGCCGCGACCCATGGAACCTACAGTCCAGGATTTGCAGCCGAAACCTCTACACCGCACACCAACATCCATGACGGCCAAGCAACGTAAACAGGGAGGCAGTCTCGATGTCAACCTCGAGGACGCTCTCATGGTCACTCTAAACGTGGAAATTAATGCCAAGGACCCTGCGGGGATAACGACCCCTTATCGTCTTCTTGTCCCAAGGCTTTTCTATGAGTATTCGGACGATCCTCCAGAAGAACCTCTCACAGAGCCAAGTGGGATCAAGCGATTGCTGTCTTTGAAAAGGAACAAGTCAGATCCCGTAAGAACCGGCGGTGGTGGATTAGAAATGACTGGTGCACGGGGACCTCCTCCGGCAGTCTGAAATGGCGTGGGGCGTGTGTTGGCATGAAGAGAGATGCGGATCATAGACAAGGATGACTATGACATCAATTTCACCACGTATGGATAAAGTACATAAATTATTACAATCAGCTACGGTCCTGTTTGGAATTGGATTTTCCGATAGTTTTGTCCTACTCAAATTCAAATCATGAGGAGTTTTGACTTCCCATCGTGTTGTTCCGTCGCCTTATGATAGGTAAAAATGTTACGGAAAGGTACTTATTTGATTTCGTATGATATCGGCGGGTTGGGAGCATATTTTGGTAGCTCAAATCCGGGATATTCTTTTATTTTCTTTCTTTTTTCTCCCCTCTTTGCTTTTTGTCCCCTCTCTTTCCCGTTCTTTCTGAGGTATTACCAAGAAAAGATTTCGTCATTCTGTTGTTTCTCTAGTAGACGGGCCCTGCAGCACAACACATATGTAAGTGATATTCTTTGCACTATGTACAGGCCATGGTAGCTCCAGTCTTACCTGCTGATGGCCGTGACGGGATGCCGACATGTCCATGTATCTCGGGCTCTGCCACCGCACCTTTGAGCAGCGCTACTTTGCTCTGAGCGTTGACATGTCGACACGCTCTCTTCCATAGCTCGAAAAGGAACAGATAGACAAGCTGGCATGCCAAAATTAGGCCCGATGGTAGCATGTCGAGCGTGGCTGCAATGCAGTCTCCTAATGTCGAATCATAAGCCCAAACAAAGATCCTTGATCACCCCGAATCGAGAATTAAGAATCTATCTCGGGAACTAGTCGCCATTCTTGACAGGGCTGCGGCTGCGGCTTCTCCCGCGTCCCCTTCCGCGGGGCGCACCACCTCCTCCGGTACCACGACCGCCCGCGCCATTCTTGTTCGGCGGCGGCCGAACAAACGCAAAGTCCACGTAGACCGTCTGATCGAGCAGCTTGGTCTCGTGCGCTCCATCGATGGCAGCACGAGCCTCAGCGAGGGTGGGGTACTCAATCAAAGCGTAACCCTATGCACGACGGAGCAGTGAGTTGCTAGGTCCTATTTTTTTTTGCCCGCATTCTTGACTAAAAGAGAAGAAAAGACAAGGGATTAACAAAAGAGGCGTACCTTCACATAACCACTTCTGCGGTCGAGGTTCAGGTGCAGGTTCTTGATCTCGCCAAACTCTCCAAACTTGTCATGTATCGCTTCCTCATCTGCCTCCTCGTGTACGTTGGTCACCATGATGATCCAACCCTCTATTGAGCGCACTGCCGTGGCCTTTGCGTGCGTCTGCATATCGCTGACCTTGGACGCGTTGCCAGAGGCTTCTGGGCTATCGGCGCGGGGCGAAGCATCGCCGTCGTGCATCTCAACGTCGGCCATTGTTTCGCTTCTTGTTATTGTGGAGGTGTGACGACAGTTTTCTTTGTAGTATCCTCTTAAATGATGTTGGCTTCCTGCCGACAGTTGCTGGATTGTCGGGTCGCGTCCCGCCCGTGACTTGAGTTATGATTTGCGAAGCCCGTATGGAGCATCGAGTTCATCCATTCATTCATTCGTCCAACAAATGGGGACAGACGCACAGACTTTAGCAGCCCTAACCCTCAGGACTCTGATGTGTCTGTCACAACAGGCTTGTAAACGCGTGCTCTTTCGTCCGGCCTGGTCTCCATTGTCAAATCAAGTCGATTCTCGTCGGGCTCTATCTATCATCACCATTTCAGTATTCTGCCTCGACCAAAGTCATCGAGATCCTAATTCTGGTATCTTCAACAAAGAGAGAAAGCAAGAGATTCCAGGTGGCAGCGACGGACCTTGAGCCGAAGGTCCTATCTGATTTTTTTTTTTTTTTTTGACCCCTCCTCTACGCAGCATCGAATCCCAACACTACCAGACCCAAATCCTATCGGCCAACCGTACCCCCAAAATTAATCGCGAGTACTTGGTCATCATATCGCTTAACGCCCTTTATCTAGGAATTCCCTTGAAACCTTGCATATCCATCACTGTATATTGTAACACTAGCCCGCAGAAAGAACGTCATCCCCTTTCCAGGAGAGAAATAATCAGACAAGCAAACCGGAAGGTAAGCCCTGACAGCTAAAAATCAACCACGAAACTGTATCTTGCTGTCTTTCTACTCGACTTGCCGCCGGTGGCCTCTGGTTGGCCTCCGATGCGCAATCTCAATAAGCGACATGTGCAGTACATCAATACTCCGCCCTGTGCTCGGCCAAGGATCCGTAACGCACAGTATTGATGAGTAGCCGTGCTGTCTGTCGGCCGTCCGTACTGTATCGTCGTGGTATGCATACTTGGTGGACTCCGGCAAAGGTCAAGGCAAGACACAAACAGCAAGCTCAAGGTTAGCTGGCGGTATGCAAGAGATATTCAGACAGTTTAATCTGGATGACCTGCTGGTCGGGTGGCTTTGGGGTTGTGCCTAGATTTTCAAGCATCAAAGCCAGCCAGTGGCAATGCACTCCGAAAACACCAGCTTTGACGCATGACCGTGCCCGAGCGAGCGTAGATCAAAACGCGCCTCCCATTTTTTTCACCACGATAACGATGATGGCCGTCCAGACAAAGAACTGAAAGACCATGATTGCCAATATAATTCTCCGCTGACTTATTGTTAGTCCATTGACCTCTCCCCTGGTGTACCAGGAGAGTGCAGTATCGAATTTCCCGAGGTAGACAAGAACTGACAAGAAAGGGAAGATGCTGACAGCCAACATCAGTACAAACCATCTACGTTGCTTTCTCCGGCCTTCATGTGAAGTGTAAGTCAGATGTGCGGAGGGCAGTTTATCTCGATCTGCCAAGGCTCGCAAGTATGGATCACTTCCAGGTTGTAATCGGCGCTCGTCCCAGGGGTAAAGATGTGGAATCTCGGATCGTCGTGACGGCCACATCCCAGCCATTCGGTTTTTGAGAGGAGAGGCACCAAATGTTGCGGTGCTATTGTCGCAGAAATGGGAGCGGCTATCAGGTGGTGAATCTATCTTGGAGCTGATCGGAGAGGTCGCAGGGCCATCGAAACGCAGGGCCCGGCTCTCGACTGCAGTGAGGTTAACTACCCACACAAACCATGGCTACAGATATGGTCATTGAGGGAACTCACGCTCTTTATCATTCACGACTGATGAGAACAGAGGCGTTGGGGTTCGCTTGTGCACAGTTTGCGGAAGACGAGGCAGGTTGGACGTGGCCACGGCGCTTCCTCTATTCTTCCCCAGCGACGCAAAACTCTGCTTGCGCTGTCGTCCTTTGTTGCTTGCGAAGGCCTCATCATCAATCCCGCTCTCGCGCCGTATGGTTTGCAGTCTTGCTGCTTCGGGCAGCGGTATGAGTGGAAAAGCAAAGCTGTGAGACCCATTCGACAGAGCAGACAATGTCGACAGATCATAGTCTGTCGACGCCTGGCTGTTGTGGTGGTTCGTCACACAATCATTCAGTGCATCATGAGAGTTGCTGTCATCATGTACCCTCTGGTCACCAAACTGTTTCCCATCGAAGGGGTTCTCCTTATCAGTGCTACACACCGAGTCTCGAAACTCAAAGCGCGATGTCTCGGCCGTTACTCGTGGCGGGAGCGGTAACAACTTGTCTCTGTACTTCTTATTCAGGGCGCTGAAGGGATTGAGAATCTTGCCAGTCCGGCTCGACTCTGTAGGGTTGATCTCCTTGCTCTGTGCGGTTGACCCCTGGAGGAGCCGTATAGAGTTCTGCGCAAGTCCGTTGACTCTGTGGACCCGCTGCTTTGGTACAAACACAGGAATGTTCGAGTCTTTGAGATGTCTGACTTTGAATGGCTGGTTGTCGACTTGATTTGATGGATGCTGAATGATGCGTTCCTTGGAGCCGTATTCGTCAAACTGAGCTTCATACAGACTGACATCTTCGTCTGATACATCTGCGACGCTGCTGCCTGTATAGTTGACGGACGCATCATGAGTAAACTTGGAGGGTGGGTTCGGAAGAGCGTATGTTGGGCTACTGTCATTGACAGCTTGGAATGTCCCTACTGTTTCCCATTCATCCCTATCGTTCAGAGGCTCTCTAGCACCCCGAAACTGGATTTTACTGACTTTCGAAGACTTCTTTGTTTTTGTTGCGGCACTTGGTTGGCATAAAGCGTCCGTCTGAAGGGGTACAGGCACCCTGATCGTGGCGCCTTGACTCTGATTTACTTCCCACAAGGATTTGATGGCATCTGGGTGCAGAAATTGCAATACAGCGAGCTGGTCACGGTTGACCCTGGCCGAGTCATCGGCCTTACCGGACGGGTGCTCAGGGATAGGAGACGGAAGCTTGAATGTCTTGTACAACGACTTTGATGGACTGCAGCTTGGAGTCCTACTGTGTTTACTCGATGAGCTTTGGCGCTGAAGTCTGGCGCTAACTTCCCTCTCCCTCTTATCCACGAGAAAGACACCATAATTGGTCTTATCATACTTGAAAGGATCATCGTCGGATTCTGTGGTGGCGCCCATAGAAAAAGCACCAACGCTGAGGTGCGCACGCGGAATCTCAGAGGGTCTCGCACGTGTCGATAGGGCGAGCGGAGGAGGTATGAGACCGCCATTGCTGCTAAGGTCACTATTGAGGAGGGCTTGCGAGTCGGAGAGAGTCGAGAATGACAGACCGCAGGAAATTGCATGACTGCGGGCCGAGTGCGTCGATGTCCCGATGGGGGCATCGAAGAATGCAAGTGTAGGAATGTGCGGAAGCGAGAACAGTGCCCTGTCGTCGTGGGAGGTTGCTGTGGCAGACCACAAGGGATCTTTGTTGACGGCCGAGGAACCGTCGCTCCCTTGGTCCCCCTCATGAGTGAAGCGCACCGAACCGGTTCTGCTAATTTCCGGACTGTGAAGGACATCGTCGGGCCTGAAGCCACAGCGAGCGCCGGCACCTGACCGCAACGCGCTGAGGTTTGCGGGACTCAGTCTGTCGAGAGAGGAGCTACGAGGAGCTCCACGGAAAGGAGTGGTGTCGAGGGTGGCATCTACGCCAGGGCTGGAGGATGTTCCCTGGTCAGATGCAGCAGAGCGATACTGGCGGTAATCGCGGTCAACAGTAGTAGTAGACTGGGACTCGGATACAGTACTCGGCGAGTCGGTGCTTCTGTGCTTCGGCATGGGTAGTGGGCTGGAATCTTCCCGAACAACAAACGGATCGTCGGGATCTTTGCGGGCAGAGTGGGTAAGTGCAGTCTCCTCGTGGTTGTAGAGGACCGGCTCTCGCTTTGAAACTCTTGGGGCATTACCGTGACTGTCGGATGTGGCTTCCTTGACGGGGCTCAAACAGTCTCGGTTGTCGGAGGTGCAGTGTAAAGTAGCAGACGTTTTACTGGAGCGGGCCGGTTGCCAGCTGCTGGTGGCACTCTTGGCCTCAGTGCTGCTGTCGTTGGACGCGATTCGATTTGATGCTGTCGACGTCGATGTATGGGACCTTCCAGTTATGTTGCGGTGGGCTTCATCCAGACTAGGAAAGCGGCACCCACGACGTGCCGAAGCGGGCGTCTTGGGGCCGGGACTGCCATTGGCTGCCCATTCCGCTGGTCGAACTCGCGGAACCTCTATCTGGAGTTGCGGCGGTGATCGTGATGCCCCAGACTCGGAAACACAAGTGCGAATCACGTCAGCCGCATCCAACACCCGCGGCGCCCTCGTGTCCGGCCATGACATTTTGTAGACCAGACGGATCCAGTGCAAGCTTGTCAAGCAACCCAGTATAAGATATCAAACTGATGACACGCAGAGTGGGACCTTATACTGGAATCAGGACACTGGCCTGGCAGGCCAAGTTCCAGAAGCTTGACTACGAACCTGATAGTTCTTGAGCAAGTTTCAAATAGGAAGGCAGCGTGTAAGATTTGTCGGCCGGGCCAGATATGTACGGCGACACGAAGCAAGGAAAAACCAAGGATACTGGTGCAGAGGAGGACTGAGCGATCAGATAGCAGGTTGATATGAACTTGATTGTACGTGGGAAGAAACGAAGAAATGGAGAAATAGGATATGGTTAGTGGTCAGAGCGAACCCCTCGGGAGTGGAGTTGTGTGCGATGGTCAATGGCCAGAGGAACAACGAAGTGACGGCAAGGTGAGATGAGGGTGAGTGGCTTGCGAATCCACCGTCGGTTTTTCTTGGCCGTTTGCGTTGAACAGCGGCAAGGACCCTCGTGATATGAGTACAATTTCACAAGTTCTGAGCGAGAGAACACCGCCCTATCTTCATACCATATCTAGACACCTACCTGCCCTCAAATGGGTGGTGTTCATTCGAATGCATCCAGGGCGTTTTGCACATGGCAGTCAAGAAGGCATCAGAACTGGCTAACCTTTACTCAGCATCACCAGATAGGCCAAACATGCCAAATATGCAAAAGGAACGAGTGGCTACTGTATCCTACAGGTTTCCATCTCGAATTTCCATCATGAGGGTCAACTCGCAACACATATCCGCCCTTGTTGATATGCGCCATCCCGTGCAGCTACAACGTTTAGCCTGGGGCCAAACTGTTAGCAGCTGGAGGCATAAAGATCACACGTTCCGCACGGGGCAAGATTGACTATCCCAAACAGAAGCAATGTGCATTTTTGCACCAATTAAATGTGACTTTGGTGTGTGAGTTGAAATTGGCATAGGGAGATGTCTCTAGCTTTGACTTCCAGATCGCTGGCAACAAAGGGGGTCCCTGATCAGGTTAGCAGTATGTTAAAGTAAGTGATACCAGCCGGAGTTTCGATAACCGTATGCTTATATCAGTCAATGGCTTATTTCCTAGCTTGTTAGATACTTCGTTAAGCTAAGGCAGGCGCAAACTACAGTTGTAACTAGACTTTCAATAGTTCAAATTTTAGATAGTGCTGAACAAGACGCCCCGGTTTCTTCTTAGTGCGGCGTATCACCGTACTTGAGGTAAATCGGCTCCACTACCCACCCACTTGACTGAACGAACCCCATGGAGGAGGGCAGCGTTGAGTGAGTGGGGTGGGAGAACGGGAAAAGGCAAAACAGGGTGGATGTCCGCCTTGACTCTCCATGTCTGCGGGGGACACCTGCAGGTGGTTCGCATTTTCCATAACACCACCGGTTGATGACGTCTCAAAGAATTGGTTACTGCTCCAACTTCGCTCTTCACCGTCTATGATGTACATGCGCCGCGTTGGCCAAACATATAATGCTCACTGCCTTGATTAACCAACGCGCTCTCAATCCAACCCGCGGGAGACCGGTCGGACTTGTCAGCAGGCGAGTCGTGGAAACCGCGCAACTCGTTGACTAGTAGGATCGGGTTTCATGCATTACCAGGCCGTCGTCGCATCTGGCCAATGCCTCGGCCAAAACACACCGAATTTCTCGCTGTTTGTCGTTGCCCGGCTTGCGAGCTGAGATCTGGATGAGGATTCGCCCGAGTTGCAACAAGAAAACCAGGGCATCCAGCTTTGGTGCCTCTTCTGAAGAACTGACTCGGATGCGTGCGTCAAAGTAGCCGGCAGCCACTCCATTTTACCCCTACCCTACCCTCACCAAGACCTGCTTGCTTTGCTCTACACTAGAATTAGACCACCTTATCCACATACATTAGCCCGATGCCTACCGTTCGCAAATACCAAAGTCCTGTCTTTGTATCTGATCTGCAGCCAGACGGTCGATCGTTGCCTTTATAAGACGAGCGGACTTTGGCGTGCTCCCTCCCAGACTCCTAAAACAGTTGCATTGATTCGATTGCTTGCATGCATGCGATTCTGATCCTACACGGTCGCCTTGACATTATCTGCCATTTCTACCTACTTAACAAGCTCGTGATATCAAAAATACCCTAGCATAGCATTTATCCCGAAGTTCCATTTCGTGCATGGAAGAAGCCCCAATCGACTCAATCCATGAAATCTTCAGACAATACAGATTCTCATTATCCAGGAATTCGTCAACGCTCGCCGTCCAACTGATCAACTCTACTCCCACAGCTTGAATGGGGTCGAATCCAGAAATGTCAGGTTCCAACGCGAGCGGGCCACCTTCCGCTGTGGCACGGAAACCAGAGGTGGCCTTGGCAGGTCTCCCCGAGGAAATTCTTCTCGCGATATTACTTTGTAGGACCTCTGCCAGACGACAAACACGGCCTCGAATTCTTCTCTGTGCCCCAGGCTAACCCATGGCGCCCCGCAGATCTGGAGCCAACCGATATTGCTCGATTACAGCAAGCATCCCGAAAGTTCTGCAGTCTGTTTCGGGACAACACCTTCTGGCGCTCCATCTGCCTACAGGAGTCTGCCTTTCTCGAGGCTTACAATCGCCGCCGAGGTGGTCTCCACAACTCAAGACTAAATCCGGACTCTATTAAAAGAATAGCTATACAAGTCAGCCATGATGCGGATCTCAAATCAGAATTGCGGGGCCCTGTGAAGAAGGAGAGGCGTCGGATAATGGCAAACTGGGACCCGACATACGTGGGCGAGGACGTGTCGTGGTACAGCGAGTACATACAGCGACACGGAAAGATCACCATCAACTGGCTGCAGCAGCCACAAATAAGCGAAGGCTCCGAGATTCGGGCGAATGAGGTCAAGGGAGTGGCCCTCTATCGCCCAAGCAACCCAGAAGGAGAGCCGGACAGGACAGGAAGCGTTTTCGCTGTGTCCCCATTGGAGGACGGATCAGTGTGCCTGTGGGACGTTAATGGTACCATCCGCAAACCTGGAGGTATTGCCGCCAAGAGCGAACCTGGGATCCTATTTATTGATGGACCAAGGGGTAATAATAGCCTGCGCTCAAAGCGGGTCGACAGTGGCGTTACTGAGTGCGTTGCAGTCGACAGCCATCGCGGTAGGGCATTTGTAGCGGTTCAGAGTCACCTTCTCGAGGTAGACCTGGAACGGATGTCAGTCGCAGGTTGCGAGTCTTTCCCATGGTCAATCACTACCATGTCGACTGCCGACCCAGATCTCCCTCTGACGGTTGGGACTACTCATGGCTTGCATATTTATGATCACAGAGCAAGAGGATCTGCGATGCAGCGTGTCGATGATGGAGATGGAATTGATCAATTTGACAGGTCGGGGGCCAATGGCTACTATGAGAGATCCATGCGGGCCCTGTTCGCGGATGAACCACTGCCCCCGTATACGTCCCTTGCACAGCCAGGACCACTCAGCATACTACACCTCGGGGAACTCAGCGGCGCGTCCAACGACATTTATGTTGCTGGTCGATTTTCCAACATTCTTCATTACGATCGGCGAAAATTTGGCACGATCAAGGACTCCATTCATTCTGGCGCGCGCCTGTGCAGCATGACGTCTCTTCCATATCTCTATAACCACGTGGCCAGCGAAGCACGACGCAAGGGGCAAATGTCCATCGCGGCGGTCAAGGAAAGCAAGGAGCTGAAGGGGCATACATTGGTTGCTTGTGGCGAATACAACACAAAAGGCTCCTTGGAGCTTTACGGCCTTAGAACTGGTGCCTCGTCCTCGTCACCCCTGCTGAGCTCGGAGAATATTAAGAACCGCCAGACGTCCTCGCCTTCAAAGCTGCTGTCTGTTTCGAACCATGGAACCCGTCTAGTTGTTTCTAATGGGTCCGGCCTGATCAAATGGTTCGAGCGTGACGGGTTCACTGAGGTCCGAAAATGCCGGATCGGTCAGAATAGAGCGGCTCAGGATGCAGGGCCAAGAATATTCGGCCCGGCATCGGGTTGTGAAGATCTGGCACGGAAACTACTCCCGATCGCGCACAATGAGACAATTAAGAACAATGAAATTCTGTTCTGGACTGGCGAGAGACTGGGTCTTGTAAGTTTCTCGGCCAGGTCAGGCTTTACCGCGGACGAATTTGAGCAGGAAGCCAAGTCGGCAATGGAGCTCGAACAGGAGCGGGTGGAGCGTGGTTACAGAGAGGGCATGCGTCTTGCGCTGCAGCGTCAGGCCGAGGATGTTAGATTTGTCCGGGGGCTGGGACTCGGGGCTACTATGTAGTTAGTGAATGGAGCAGCGTTAGCCATGACCTCTCCTTCCTGGGTGTTCCCCTGTAATCCAAAAACAGAGAATCCAAGTGTCTTCGGAATGAATTCAGTCTCTCATTTAAAGCAAGCTGGACACCACTAATACCTCCAGGGAATAGACCTGACTTTGAGGCGGGGCGAGAAGTAAGGAAGGAGGGTAGTTAGGTAAATTTGCCAGTCATACACCTGTATGAGGCCGTTTTCTAACACACATAGCTCTCTGGCTATCTCTGCCTAAGCACACCTCATAAGCTCAAGTCAAAAGAGCTACGCCCTGCTTGTATTTGCACGAGATACTCCTGGAATGCAACAGCAAACACAGGGGCCTTGTCAACAACTCGCCAACCCCAGCTCGAATAGGTCTTTTCGTACCACATCGCATATCACGCCGGAAACCTGAATATATTACACACATGGAAACCGACCGATTATCTTTGCACGCCGAGATGAGCTTGCAAAACCGAGGTTCTTAGGCCCACAACATCCCTGAACGCCTTTTAGTCGCCTGATACAACGAGTCAAATAAAATGTCCAACGCCGACTGGTCGTCTCATGTACATCTTCAAGCCAGCGAATCATGCGTATCACCAACAGGCGTTGGTGCTATGCGTCTCTTCTTTGGCTCTTGACTAGCCTCTTCCTTGTCGCTTTCACTGATCTCTCGCTTGACGCCGGAGGCAACGACAGTACTTGGGTTCGCCACAGAACTGCGTGGTGTCTCGGGAGGCGTCGTAATGGGCACACCGGTTACCTTGCCAGAGTTTGTCGCGGCTATGCCCGGCACAGTTCCCCCGATCAGTGTGGGTGCATTCAGTATCCCCGACCCCTGAGTAACAACAGAACACGTCGAGTTGGAACGTGCCGGGGAAGAGGGTCGCTGTCCCGCGGCTGCGAATGCTGGTGGAGACGGCGCGGCAAACGAGCTCGAAGCTGTCCGGTGATGCGACTGTGATGCATGAAATGGTGAAGGAGGCGCAGGTACGGTGGTGGGTGTAGGAGCCGGGGTGTTTTGGCTTGTTGTGGGAGTGACACTTTGTCTTGGTGGCAGCTCCCCAGTGTAGACCTGGCCGAGGTCCGAAGGCGAAAATGACAAGGTCGAGCAGAAACCATCAGAAGATGATATCAGGAGCGTTTGACCATCCTTGGACCTGCACCGCCAGACAGATACAAATGTCAGCAGGTGGAAAACTAATTGTCATGAGAATCAAGTTCACTCACCAGGCAAGATCAGTGAAAGTTGCACAATGCAGATTGCTGACTATACATATGGGGGTCATTTGTTGTGTGTCATAGAGCAGAACCGAATCCTGGGTCGCAACTGCGTATACCATTCTGTACGGCAGGGCGAAGGCGGGCTTCGGGCCAGGGCTGGCTGACGAGGCCTCGGGATTCAGTGGTTTACCGGCTACGCCTGCCGCTTCACCACCTGGCGGCGGTGGGGGATCCATGACGGAAGTTGCCGGAGACGGCTTTGAGACTGGTTCGGGAAGGGAAGGAATAGGCTCTTCGGCTGATGAAGTATCAATGGTGATATGCCTAGTCGCAGGCGGTGATTGCCTCAAAGTGTATATGATTGGCGAACACCTCACGACGACAGATGGTTTTTTATGCCCTGGAAGATGACATATGGGCGGCTTATTGATTCCACCGCGCGAGTAGATGAAGACAGTGTTTGTTACTTCATACGTTGGCTTGGCCCCTTCTACTTGGTGCTGTGTTTGATACTGACCCGCGGGTGTGATGAGAAGGCTGCCATCGGGGGTAAAAGTAAGTCTCCTGAAAAAAGACGTGAGTGTTTCGTTGTGGTAGAGACTGGCATTCTTCATGCCAAGACTAGCGCTGGGATGAGGTTTTGGTGATGGCTCCATGGGCATTACTGCCGGCAAAGGCATTGAAGGGGCGGGCGATACGGAGCGTCTCGACGAAAAAGACGACCTCCTACTGTGACTGATCACGCTGGGCGGGTTCATTGGCAGGGCCATGGAGGTTGGTGTTCCAGGTGCAGAGGGCGCAGGTGACGAGGCAGTCACCGAGTCGAGAGCTGAGGCCTGGGACCGGTGTCCGAACTCCGGGGGCGCCGGACTGTGAGAAGATATTCTTCTTGGTGGCAAATCTGTCTTCATGTGCCCGGCAATCTTTTGCGGCTTATCCTCGTGACCGCTCAGTGTGTATTTGCCATCTTTTGTCCTCAAAGCGTATATGTGAACCGAGCGATCTGACGACTGCGTGGCTATAAACTCGTCCAAAGGATCCCATGCCACGCCCTGGACGTAGTGGCTATGCTCGGCAATCTGCCGGACCAGCGCACCTGTCGCAGCACTGTATATACGAGCGACGTTGTCCATGCTCCCAATAATAAAATACTGGCTGTCGGGAGACCAAGCGAGATCATAAATCTCGGCGCCCGAGGATCGGCACATATTTTTGGTGCGCCATGTCTCCTTGTCCTCCAGACCTTCAGATCCAAAAGATGCTGGTAAGTGATTCTCAGCTGGTATCCACAGTATGATGTTTCCGTCGTCGCCGGCGGAGGCCAGCAGATCACCTGGAAGCTCAGCTAGGTCAGCACGGGGGTCTGGTGTGTGGCGTAAGAGAACGCCCATTCATAACTTGGTATTGTTCTCGGATCCGACCTTTTGGTGCCCAGCGGACAACATTTACTGCTTGCGTGTGCTTCTGAAGACTAGACAGATACTCGACCTTGCGGTCATCTCCGTCTGTTACAATCTTCCATATCTGGAATAAGGGAACTGTAAGTAAGAGCGACAAGTAGAAAATGACCCTATACTGCAGGGCAACATACGCGGACATTGTTATCACCACCAGCTGTGGCCAAACGCCCCTTTCCAGTGGGTTCGAAATGAGATGAATATATGGGGGCAGTCTGGTCGTGCCAGTTGATGATAAGAGGCGTGCTTTTCATGGTAGGAGGTCGAGGTCGGGTCCTGGCGAGGGCGTCGACAGTCGAAAGTTATGGGGGCTTGCATCGACGAGGATTGCGGTTGATAGCTGCGAAGGCAGCCGGCATGGACTCTCAATACGTGCGATGGTGTTTATGGAATCGAACTGTTAGGTTCTTTTTTTTCGGAGGTATGGTTCAGAGATATATGCGGTCATTTACGAATTGGCTCGGTCGGGTGATATCGAGAGCGAGGCTCAGATTTGACTACATAGAATCAGATCGGGGGTGTTTCGGGCCAGAAGGAACTCGATTTGCGGTATAATTCAAGTATTTGGTTGACGGTGACGATGTTCTGGGTCCTGTTGGATGCCTACCCCAAAGAAGTCGTTTCATGGAGTTGAATTCAGGAGGAATTAATGTAGAAGCCGCCAGGATCCATGTCTTGGGACGTTTCTGGTGTGTGGTGTAGCTTGATGGCACCTAACCTGGCACGTCTGCTCCTGCCCTGGGCGGAAGGATAATGCGGCGCGTTGATAGGTTGCCCGTTTTCGCGAGAGGCGTGGGTGGAGTTCTTCATGCAGCAGCAGCTTTGCTCACCACCGTGCTTGCAGGTGATGGGGGTTTGAGTGGGGTCAGATGCCCAGCTATCCAATTTGAGCTTCGTAGCCCAGGTTCAAATTACTGTAAAACGGGTACCCTTCATTACCAGGAAGATAAGGTAAGCTAAGATACTAGGTACTAGACTAGGTATTAGGTACCCACCCATCTAGGGTAGGTAAGCTACCAAGGCTACCTAGGTTGCGTGTAGCATGTAGGTAAGGTCAGTGAGCAATAATGTCGGTAGGTATCCAATGGATAATTAATACCTTTGTATTAGTCAACCAGTTCCGCCGAACGAGTTGTTGCAGCTGATAATCTATGATCTCTGGTTTCCTTTCTTTTTTATCCTCTTCTCTCTCTGTCTCTCTGTTTATTATGGCCCACCTTTCCCTCTTTTTCCGACTCACTCTGAAATCTTGTAATCAACTCAATACCCCGTGTCTCTCCATTTTAACTCAGTTCGATACCTACTCTGAACCGTGAGTACTTATATACCTTACGCCCTAATGCAGGTAGGTGTGGTAGGTATCCATGCGGGGAACGCCATCTGCAGCTAAAGGTAGCCTGACGTCTTGCATGCTGATTGGGCAATCGGAGCAGTCGCTTCTGTGCTGACTGCAGATGGAAATGTGACCCAGTGCATACATTTCAAATCACTCACTTACTCAACAAACTTTATGTATTACGTTGCCACCAGGGGTTTCCTTTCGTCTAGCACTCTTGATCAGTCCCATGTCGGTTGCTGGGTAGGGTAGGTATCACCCTGCACGGCCAGAGAATTCTTTGTACTTTTGAGATTGACAGCCCGAGGCAGGCTACAAAGATTAATGTACGCAGACAGTTCAAATTTGCTCTACCAAAGCGGTATACTAGAACAAACATTCATTTCCATCTAAGCATTACGGCTTTGCCGTCGGGCCCGCCTACCCGCAGGGACCGCCGACCCGTCCCCGTATCCCAACCCAAACATGGGGTGAGCTGTAATCACCTTCTCTTGATTTGTCGTCCAATCCCAGCAACTACAGCAATAGTAGTGCTGCTAACTACCTATCTACCTCCAGCAAGTACACATCAGTCTCCCTGTCATACCAATGTTACATCCCGTGCGAGTTAGCTGGCTAGCTAGCAAATAGCTAATAATTACTACCTATCAAAGATAAGGTATGCGTCTCTACCCTGCAGTCTGGCTATCTTGAATTAGCCTAGTCGCGTTGTCTTTTCTCCCAAGTTCCCCGCTTCAACGATCGGCTCTGCGGTTTTACAGCCACATCACGTCCCTTTCAGATGAAGATTTTTATGTTTTTATTGTTTATATTTTTCTTTACGGGCTGGGATCATGACAATTGATTCGCCTTTTGTCTGTCATTATTTCTCACCGCATGAGTCAAATTCGTTGCATGCAACAGTTTCGAACCTACTAAACCGGAGACTGATCGGGATAAATCTGAGCGAATAGCCGCCGAGAAACGGAGGATTCAAAGTTCGGTTCGTCGGCACAAGATGTTGCAGTTAACTATATAGAGATAGGTACCTACCTAGAGCAATTCAATCGAATATCTTTTCATAGCCTCGACCATAGGAGCCTTGTTGGCCTTTCTATTTTGTATTATTTTGTTTTGCTTCTTGTCCATCTGCCCTGGCTCTCTCTCTCTCTCTTCCTCTCTCCCTCTTCTTCTCTCTTCCTATCTCCCTCTTCTTCTCTCTTCCTCTCTCCCTCTTCTTCTCTCTTCCTCTCTCCCTCTTCTTCTCTCTTCCTCTCTCCCTCTTCTTCTCTCTTCCTCCCTCTCCCGTGTTTTTTCCCCCTTCTGGTTGGTCATCCTTTGCGGGGGTGACTTCTCTTTGCCACTGTTGAAACTCGCTTGCCCGAGTGGGTTTTTTTTGGTGGTCACTAGAGTCCTTTTTTTTTCTTCCTTTTTTCCCTGTCCCTTTTTCTGAATTGTTACCTACCCATCAACCCAAAACCAAGCAGGCAATCCGGCCGACGGTTTCGGCAGTGACATTGGCAGCATATAGAGCATTCGCCTGGGCAACACATCCCATCTCTCTGGGCAGAACGAGTTAAATCTGCCAACCAAGCTGAACACGGGAAAAGCTGTCCTCCCAAGTGTCATGGACGGCGACTACCTTCGCCTCAGCGCAGGTGCTGGCCTGGGTCTTGTTGGAGTCGGATCCCTCCCCGCCGCACGTGCCCTCGTCAAGCGGGCATTCGCCAAGAAGCAGCCTCAGGACGAGATATATCAAGATGCTGATGGCAAGAGTACACCGGAAGCGCAGGCTAGGTTTTCGACCAAACATTCCAAGTTCCTGGTCATCTTCTTTGCTTCAATAGGCCTTGCCAGTTCACTGGCCGTCGGGGTCCTCGTGACCCAGGGTCGTGGTGGTAGATACCTTTTTTTGGATTCATGGTTCAACGCCGGAGCCTGGGTAAATTCCTCCTTCTCCTTTTGCCTGAGCGGAAGTGCAGATTTGCTTACACTGGTCGTGCTTACATGTTATTGAATAAAGGGATTCTTCCTAGTCCAAGCCATCGCCATAGCTTCAAGCAGAGAATGCACCCATGCATACCGCCTTGGTATCTACTCATTCCTGGCTGCCATCGTGTTCTTCGCGAGTCTTGTCATCCAGACTACCCGCAATGTTGAATACATCATGCGGCGCGATGCAGTTCTTTTCTCATTTGGGATTTTCCAGATTTTCGCCATTCTGGCCCTAGCCCTTGCCAGCTTCTCGATAGAGCGCCGTCCGGACGTTTTTGATGAGGAAGGCAGGCTGGTGGATCGAATGTACACCGCCTCCGCCTTCAGCAGATTCAACTTCAACTGGCCCAACTACATTTTGAGCCTTGCACGCAAGCAAGGTGACCTTGAACACAAGGATCTGGGGCGTCCGAACCACTATGTGCGGGCAAAGGATGTTTTGGCAGACTGGAAGCGCCGCGGTTACACCAGCCGTCTCTGGCTCAGCATCGCGCGTGCTCACGCTTCCGGCTTCGTTCTCCAGTGGGTCATGACATTCATAACATCGATACTCAACTTTGCACCCCAGTGGGTGATCCTGCAGCTACTCCGCAACCTGGAAAGACGAGAACCTGGAACGCCGTACTCCCTGGACGTCTGGATGTGGGTATTCTGGCTTGGAGCGGCGATTGTCGTTCAGAACTGGGTCGAATCATACGTCTTTTGGCTCTCTTGGGTCGAGCTCACGATTCCCATCCGTTCCCAGCTGTCGGCCCTTGTGTTTGAAAAGGCGATGCGGCGAAAAGACGTCAAGGGGACTGATAAAACGGACAAGGCAAAGGAGACCGACGCCGCAACTGCTGAGGAACAGGGAGAGGAGGACGAAGCTGAAGCACTAAAGAAGAGCAAGCAGGGAACCGTAAACCTGATCGGTGTCGATGCGTACCGTGTCGGAGACTTTGCCGCCTATCAGAACCTGTTCCCTGGTAGCTTGTTCAAGCTCATAGTCTCGCTGACCTTCCTCGTATCCTTACTGGGGTG
This sequence comes from Pyricularia pennisetigena, assembly GCF_004337985.1. Lineage (NCBI taxonomy): Eukaryota > Fungi > Ascomycota > Sordariomycetes > Magnaporthales > Pyriculariaceae > Pyricularia > Pyricularia pennisetigena. The sequence continues at coordinate 81,034 of NW_021940918.1, forward strand.
GAAGCCGTTGTTAGCCGGCTTCTCGTCCATGATCGCCATCTTGCCAATCAACATCTATTTTTCCAAGGCCTATGCGGCCGCTCAAGATCGCTTGATGAAGGTCCGAGACGAGAAACTGGCTGTCGTCACTGAGGCGCTTCAGGGCATCCGACAAATTAAATTTTCGGCTCTCGAGCCAGAGTGGGAGAAGAAGGTGGGCAGCGTCAGGGCGAAGGAGCTCAGATGTCTCTGGGAGGTGTTGAAATCAGATACCGCTTTGCTTGGCTGCTGGGTGACCAGTCCAATTCTTCTGTCCGCCATATCGTTGGCTGTCTATGCCTACCTGAATGACGAACTCACCCCTTCGGTTGCTTTTGTCAGCCTTGGAGTGTTTAAAGCGCTCGAAATGACCCTCTCGGTGGTCCCAGAGCTCACGACAGATCTCGTCGACGCCTGGGTCTCCGTCAACAGGCTGGAGGAATATCTCAATAGCCCAGATATTGAACAGATTGCGAAGGAATCTGATAACATCGCATTCGAAAACGCCTCGATTGCATGGCCCTCGGATGCCAAGCTCGACGAAGGCGAAAGGTTCGTTCTGCGTGATATCAACATCAATTTCCCGCGCGGCGAGCTGTCAGTCATCTCGGGGAAGACAGGTACTGGCAAGAGTCTTCTTCTGGCGGCGGTCCTTGGTGAGGTTGATGTACTGGCTGGAGATTTGTATCTTCCGCGTGCCCCTGCCCTACAAGACAGACACGACAGCAAAGCAAACAAGTCGAACTGGATCATCCCCAACGCTATCGCCTATGTTGCACAGATCCCATGGATAGAGAACGCAAGTATAAAAGACAACATCCTCTTTGGGTTGCCTCTCGATGAGGATCGGTACGAGGAGACGATCGAAGTGTGCGCACTCAAGAAGGACCTCGAGATCCTTAGTGATGGCGAACACACCGAGATTGGTGCCAATGGTATCAACCTTAGCGGTGGACAAAAGTGGCGTGTCACTCTCGCCAGAGCCATGTACAGCAGGGCAGGAATCCTGGTGTTGGACGACATTTTCAGCGCAGTAGACGCCCATGTCGGCCGTCACATCTTCGAAAAGTGTCTCACAGGCAGGCTGGCAGAAGGCCGGACCCGCATCTTGGTGACGCATCATGTTGCTCTATGCGAGCCGAAGACGAAGTACATGGTCGAACTTGGTGATGGCAAGGTCCAATGTGCTGGAATGGTGGCTGAGCTACAACAAAACGGGGCTCTGGAGCAAATCAAGCGCCACGAGGAGCCACAGCAGGATGTCAATACCAACGCTACAAACACAGCGGTCAACTCCGATGGCTCGGAAGATGGGGAGGACGAGACTGAGGGAAATACCCTTAAGCGAGTCACATCAAAAGTGGTTGCCAAAAAGTTTGTAGAGGATGAGTCGCGGGAAAAGGGTGCTGTACGGAAAAAGATATACTCTGGATACCTCAAAGCCAGCGGCGGCTGGTTCTTCTGGATGCTGGCCCTTGCCATATTCTTCACAAACTCTTCCTTGAGCCTCATCAGATCATGGTGGCTCGAGCAGTGGACGGGTAGCGATAAGGGCGTTAGCTCAAACGTCTTCTACGGTCTCGCCACGCCGAATATGGGACACTCGGGTCCTTCCCAGCCATCATATCCTTACCTTTTTGGCACGCCACAGCAAACACTGCTAGAAGGGCCAGCAACAATGGGCTCCACGGTCGTTTCGCAACAAGCAGAGCACAGCGTGCAGTTCTATCTCGGCATATATGTCGTTTTGTCCATGTCGGCTGCCTTCGTTGGTACTCTAAGATTCTTCTACATCTTTACAGGGTCTGTAAGGGCGAGCCGTCTCCTTTTTCGGCAGATGAACTTTGCCATCCTGCACGCGCCCCTGAGGTGGCTAGACACAGTGCCAGTCGGACGCATCTTGAACCGCTTTACGGCAGACTTCAATGTCATTGACTCGCAACTGGCCAACTCGTTCACATTTGGCTTTGGCTCCTTCTTGGGACTCTGGACGGTAATCATTGCAGGCATGTTTGTGTCCCCACTGGTTGTGGTCTTCGCGCTTGCACTGCTCGTTGTCTGCGCCTATGTTGCGCTCCACTACCTGGCCGCCGCGCGGCCCGTCAAGAGGCTCGAGAGCAACGCCAAAAGCCCCGTCTTTGAGCAGTTCGGATCGGCTTTGACGGGCGTGGCGACTATCAGGGGGTTTGACAAGACACAGACGTACATTGAAAGAATATACAATCGTATAGACGACTATTCGACGGCCACATGGCACTTGTGGCTGTTTAACCGCTGGATGGGCTGGCGTATGGTCTGCATTGGCAGCCTGTTTGCCGTTTTTGTTGCAGTCCTGATCCTGGCGTCAAAAGATATAGGCGCTTCCCTTGCCGGTTTTGCTCTGGCTTTCTCACTCGAGTTTGCAAACTCGATCATCTGGATGGTCCGGCTGTATGCAAACGTCGAGCTCAACATGAACGCAGCGGAGAGGATTATCGAATATACGGAGATTAAGACGGAGACTCTGGAAGGTGAGAGACCTCCCGCCGCCTGGCCGACAAACGGCAAGATCGAGGTCGACTCTCTGGTCGTGGGATATGCACCTGATCTGCCTCCAGTGCTCAAGGGCTTGACTTTTACAGTCGAGGGCCGGCAGAGAATTGGTGTCGTCGGGAGAACGGGCGCCGGCAAGAGCAGCCTTACTCTGGCGCTATTTCGCTTCTTGGAAGCAACTGAGGGTAAGGTGATGATAGATGGGATAGACATTTCCACTATCAGACTCCATGATCTCCGGTCTCGCCTGGCAATCATTCCACAGGTAAGTTGTTCTGGCAAATCACCAGGTAAACATGAAAACAAAATGCTGACAAGGGGTGTACAGGACCCTGTTCTTTTCTCGGGAACTGTCAGGTCGAACCTGGACCCATTCGATCACCACACAGACGCCGAGCTTCGTGAAAGCCTGCTACGGGTGCACCTGATATCTGAGGCGAGCGGTACTGTAACACCAGCCAACGCTGCTGCTGGCGAACATTCAAGTGGTGCCTCGACAACCAGCACTGGCAAGAACTCCAACATCTTCGCCAACCTATCCTCGCCAATCTCGGAAGGTGGTCTGAATTTGAGCCAGGGGCAAAGGCAGCTACTCTGTCTAGCTCGCGCGATCGTGGCGCGTCCCAAGGTCATGGTGCTTGATGAGGCAACGTCGGCCGTTGACATGCACACGGATGCATTGATCCAGAGGAGCATCCGGGAGGAGTTTACAGATGCGACACTGGTTGTCATTGCCCATCGTTTGAGCACCATATCCGACTTTGATAAGATCCTCGTGCTGAGCGAGGGAGCGGTTTGTGAATACGGAACGCCAAAGGAGCTTTGGGAGAAGGGAAGTGAGGGAGTCTTTAGGGGTATGTGTGAGGAAAGTGGCGAGAGAGATAAACTGAAGGATATCGTGTTTGGGCAGAAGCCAAAATGAAGGTAGGAACGAGGTCTTGGCAGTAGAAGAGAATACGTGGTAAGATTGAGCATACGTACCCAGGCGTATAAGTTATAGACTGACCAGGGATTGATTTTTCTATTGTAAGCATAAACACACAAATCTTTTTTTGTCTCGTTGCTTGGTTTTAATATTTGATTGCACGCAGAGCAAGTGGATCGAAAAGGATACAAAAATATTGCTAGAACCTTTCAGAAGTAACCAACATGAGCAAACAAAAGCTCGTAAAACAAAAAAAGCTCTATCTATGCTCGCAATTTAATGTCCTTTCCCTCGATGACGTCTGCGCGAGATCCACCGATGGAGGAGCACTGGATTGTGAAGAGTGGGGACCTTTGGAACAACGCGAGCCGGGGTGTGATGCACATCATTCAACCCAGCAATTCATGCCAAGACAGAAGATACAAAACTATCAAGTCGACGACATTCGAACAATCAAGTCCTAAAATATTTCGGTCAATTGAAACCCGGAAGATAGAATTTTCGATCAGTACAAAGCCGCTAGTTAGGAAAGCCGTGCAGACCCTGCAACAACCCAATCGACCCAGAATCGAAACGTCGGCTGTCGGACGACCGACCTACGCCCGACACAGCGCTGCATCCAACACGCCTACCTTTGTACTCAGCCTCAATGGCCCTGCCGTAAAATACTGCTTACCCGCATGCCTTGCTTCCGGCGAACTCCGGGAACAAAACATTCAATACCCGAAGCAGCGTCAAGATAACTCGGCTGGGTCTGATCTTGGAACAGCAGAGGCTAGCCGTCATGTCTAAACGCGGCCCTTCAGTTTTGGTACGTTTGGCCTTGTACCTTGAAATTTTTGTTTTCAGGGTAGAGAAGCGCCTGATAGACCAACAGACGACTAACTTATGGCTATGCACCATGATTAGGTGACAGACGCGCGCGACCGACCGTCCGCTCGCGGCAGCGCAAGCCGTGGAGGCCCTGCGAGGTCAGGGCAGGGCGGCCCCGGGCGAGACAAGATGCCCATGCGCTTCGTTTCGGTCGACAACGTGCTGCAATACGCCTCCGAAATCCCATCCGGCCAACCACGTGTTCCGCCACCGGGTCAGCAGGGCGTCCACCTCCACCATGCGCGACCCGGAGGCGGCCCATCGATGCGGCGGAACAGCCACGGAGGGCTGCCCACGCTAGCCAGCATACGAACTGGCCTTCAGAACGTGCCAAGCCGCACGACCAAGATCAGCGAGAAGTTGGTCCTCCTGCCCGAAATGGAGAAGGGCGACGACGATGACGATGACGATGACGCCGACGGGGAGACGCTGCCGCCTCCAGTACTGCGGCAGGACAGCTCCGAGGACACGCCACTGCGTGACGAGGAGCTCGATGTTTTGCGCAAGAGGGGCGGAATCAGAGGCAAAAGCTTTGCCGAGAGGCTACCCAAGGTCCAGAGGGGAGATCGCGTTTCGAGGCTCACGGCATATTGCACCGCCCAGGCGGTCAAGATGAAACCAACGGCTGATTTCCTACGAACCAAGCTCGGCGCAAAGACCAAGCTGTACGACGACTGCCTCTACACCGTCTTCCATCTACCTTTACTTCCCGGAACCGATGGGTACCGGGTCCGGAGCCGACCCGTGCTGAAAACTCCGGGCACGGGGAAGACGGTACTGGATATTGAGATCGAGCGGAGCGAGAGGCGGGACGAACACATGGGCTACTTTTACGAGTATCCTACTACGGAGGAAGGGACCGATATCCCCGCGCCGGTAAACGGGAGCCACGACATGGCCATGAATGGTCCAAGCCCGGTAGACAGGCTGGTGGCCGAGGCCAAATCGTTTGCTGAGATGTTTGTCTTTTCATACGGTGTTGTCGTGTTCTGGAACTTCACCGAGAACCAGGAAAAGGACATCCTGGCCGACATGACTTTCTCCGAGAATGAGGAGGGCGTGTCTCTACAGACCCGTCCACTGGACCAAGATGACTACGAGACGGAGGAGTTTCATTTTGATTACAGCGCCGACGTAAAGAGGCCACGGGTCTTCAACGACATGATCACGCTGTTGCCCAGGAGCGATCACATGGTCAAGCTGACTATCAGCCACGCAATCGCGCAAAGTACTAAGCTGTGCTATTTTGAGGAGAAGATGTCGGATACGATGCTCGATGCCCAACACGTGCCCAAGCAACTGGCTTTGACGGGAGAGCTCGCCATGACGAGGACTGAAATTGTAAAGATACTCGGGAGACTGTTCAAAAGCCGTGTTGACATCAACTTATGTGAGTTTATACCTCGAAACTTGTTATTTCTTACTCGTCTTCGTTGCCTTTGAATCTCCGTGTCGTTGCTGCACACCTGAGACATGGCTGACCAAATTCGGCACTTAGCATCCAACATACTCGACGTGCCCAACTTCTTCTGGGATTCGGAGCCGACATTACACCCTCTCTATGTTGCCATCCGGGACTACCTCGAGATAGATCAGCGCATCAAGGTTCTCAATGAGCGATGTCGGGTGTTTCTTGATCTCGCCGAAATATTGTCAGACTCGGTAGCCGACGCAAAGATGAGCTCCATCACCTGGATCATCATTATCCTCATTGTGGTCAGCATTCTGGTCACAGTAACCGAGGTGACACTGAGGTTCGGAATATTGGAGAAGGAGAGAGGTAAGAAGGGAGTTGGTGATGAAGTCGGGCAGCCGGAGCTGAGGAGTGATTTGTTAAGTCGGCTAAGAGATGCGAATATCTCTTTGGATGAGCTACGAATCTGGGGTCAGGGCCTGAGTGAGCCCGAAAAGGGTGCAGTATGTGGCTCAACGTACGTGGGCAGGACATTTGCAGGTGTTTGAGAGTGGGAATTACTACAACAACGGTCCTATCTCAACCCCCCGCCTTTTTTTTTTTTTTTTGTTCTTTTCTTCTGTTTCTGTTTTACTCTTCCTCATTCTTTCTACTCCGGGGTAGCATTTTGGGTCCTGATTCAGCACTCACTTGTTTACCTCCTATCTAGCGAAGGCGTATTGGTAAACAAGTCAGGGAATTCCTCGAACCGGCATTACTCCCAAGGTTGATTACGGATGATTAGATGAGTGATATCCCCAAGTTAAACGTAAACCTTGGCGGTCATGTGTGAGACCAAGTAAGTCCGATTTCGGCATGTGCAGACAACATGGTTTGTAGAGATAAATCACAAAACAAGTCTGACTGATTTCAAGCTATAGATGCTGGTCAAGCACAAGCTACTTATGCTTGTCGGGTCTGTGTGTCTCTCCGTTCTTGTTTGCCGTAATCAACATGCATAGTGACCGCCACAGATAAGGATAAGAACAAAACGCCACAACACCAGCCTGCGAACGCGCTCCAGGTATCCCAACCCATCCCGAAGATGAAAAAGAGAAAAAGCAAGAAAAGAAAGAACGCCACAAGCGTGGCCATGTCAGGTCTTAAAGCAGCGCCCGCATCGCATTATCCATATCTCATCGGTTGTTGCCCCGGGGGTGGGCCACCCCAGCCAGGTGGTGGCCCATACTGTGGCTGCATGGGATATCCAGCGCCGCCTCCTCCTCCTCCCCCTCCTTTCATCTGTTGTACATCGGGTCGGTGCTCAAGTGGTTGTGCAAAGTTGCAAACGCGGCAGGTGATATCTGTGTAGCCTTTGATGGAAAGAGGTATGACGGGCTGAAGAGGAGAGGAGTCGAATGTCAGTTGCCCATCCTAGGTACCTAAACATGTACGAATGTTAAGCGACATTGGCTTTTTAGTGGGTCTTACTTACAATGAAGCAGAAGGTGAACCAAGGATTCGTCTTTTGGACGCTGGCGGCGTAATTTCCGCAGTTGTGGCATTGACAGGTGATTCCTTCGTATCCTGTTGCGGGCCATGAGCGCGGTCAGTGTGTTTGCTCCTCAGGAAAATGAAATGCAGACAAGGTGTAAGCGCGCCCCATGCATACCTTCAACTTCCTTACGGAAGGTGTGCTCGCCGCAGGTGAAGATGAAGCACATTGTATGAATGGCGCAGGCTGCGGCCGGAAGAGACGGGTGCTGAGCTTCTACCTCGTCTCTGTTCGTCAACCCTCGTCTGAGAAAGTTTAGGGCCTCTCCAACTGGGTACCGCGATGATCCGGACGAGACTCTTGAGATTGGTAGGCAGCTGGCTGATCTACCGTGAATGGCGACGCTATGCTACTATATAAATTTGACCTAGACTAGAAGCTGTAGCTAGGCTGGCAAGGGAATGCGATCAATCAAACGGCTTGAACATCAAGTCAGCGGCAAGGCAGGATTCATATACAATGGAATAAAGACGGAGTGTCCAGTCACGTACCTGCGAACCTCACAGAAGTAAGTTGGTAAGGTGGGTGCGTAATTGTGGCTGAGCATCGCCCCCACAAGGCCTTACAGTACAGAGGCCAGTCCCAATAGAGACTAGCGGCAGATCATTGCCAAGCAAACAAAGTATCCTCCTTGCCTTATCGTGCTTATCGCCCCTGCGAGTTTGTCTCTTTTTTTTTTTTTTTTTTTTTTTTTTCTCCCTTTGTCTCTCTTGCAATCATCCTTGCACTTCGATAGAGCTACGAACCCCACAGACATGGAGGAAACCTGGCGCAAGGCAAACAAAAAGTTTGATGTAATTACCTAGCTGGCCGTATCACGTCAATTTCCACTGGATTGGGCCTTGGGCTCACTTAAGCTCGGGGAGAAATAAACCTTAAATGTAATCACAAAGAACCGGTTCATCCTGCGACACGCGCCGCCGTTGACAACCCCAATCCCAAAACTAACCTGACCACGCGCCCCCCCTCCTCTACTCCCTCGCAAGGTGCCCAAACGCACCCGCGCGCCACCATGATCTATGATCTCAACATCAACTGGTCACCGTCCACGACTGCATCGGCTCTGGAAGTTACACTCCGCCAAGCAGCCGTCCTCGGCTTCGACGTCGTCGCCATCAACCACGCAATCAACAAGCTCCCCATCCCTTCGCCCATAACCAACCCACTCCCGCTGGTACCCCAGTCCAAGACCCTTCCGACCGTGCTCCGCCGCGCAACTGTCCAGTATGCCGACCCACGCGACAACCACCGGCTCGACGCCGTCGCCGCCGCCTTTGACATACTTGCCGTCTGCCCCACGAACGAGGCCGCATTCAACCACGCCTGCGTCAACCTCACAGAGCCCAGTATCCTCACCCTCGACCTGGCCGCCAACCTGGGCTTCTATTTTCGCCCCAAGAGCGTCATGGCTGCCGTGCGCCGCGGCGTCAGGATAGAGATTTGCTACAGCCAGGGAGTCGGTGCCCGTGATTCTCGGTCTAGGGCCCTCTTTGTCGCGAATCTGGTCGGGCTGCTCCGAGCCTCTAAGGGCAGGGGCCTGATAGTGTCGAGCGGCGCGGCCGCCGGTTCACCTGGACTGCTGCGGGCCCCCGCCGACGTGGTAAACCTCCTGGCCGTGTGGGGTATGGGCACCGAGAGAGCCCTGGACGCTCTCAGCGGGAACCCCAGGGGTGTGGTTGTGAACGAGGGTATCAAGAGGAGCGCGTTCAGGGGCGTAATAGACGTGGTGCATGGCGCTGGCGCCGCGGAAGGCGAGGAAAATGGGGGCGAAACCGCAGGCACCATGGCGGGCGAGAAGAAGGGCAAGCAGGGAGGTAGCCAAGAAAAGGGTCTCAAAAGGAAAAACGGCGAGCAAACCGGTGCTGGCGACGACCAGAAGCTCAGCAAGAGGCAAGCAAAGAAGCAAAAGCAGCAGAGTCAGGTTGTAAAACAAAGTAGAGGAGCAGGCAAAGGCTAAAGTCTCTCATTGTGTTTTAATCTTGCATTGCATTGGCGTTCTAGGTTGATTGCGGATACAGCTCATAGGCTCAATGGTTGGCCCGCATGGTCATAAACTGCGACATTGATTATCTAGGTATTTATTCATCATTTCAGGCCACTGCGACCTGACCGCACGTCACACTCGCTTCATTCTCTGACTGGGATCCGACAGTTTTATATATAACGAACTATAGGAACCCAACTACAGACATTCCAATATATGCTAAGGAGAACCCTTGCCGAACCGGTATTAGGAAGAAGCGAATCTGACAAGAAAGGAAAAAAGAAAACACTATAGCGAAACGCAGCCAGGCTTGGGGGGACATGCAAAAAAGAAGGAAAAAGAAATACAAAGAAGTAGAAAGATGATTGCAATGAAACCAAGTGAAATGACGGCCAAGGCAGTAGCCGCTAACTATTAGCCACTGTGGCGGGTATATCTCATTCTTAGAATCTTGTCCGTATGATACTGTTTTTATGGGACTCTTCTTGAAGCTTGTCATTAGCTGATAATCCGATAAAAGTCAACAAAAACGATTGTGCTATGTACTGTGGTATCTGATACATAGGAAATCAATATTAAACGTCTTGCCGACGCCACGGACAGCCAGAAGAGTAGAAAGATCTAGTTATCATAAAAAAAAAAGGGGCGGGGGGAAGACCGATTAAGTCCTAGGTGCCGGGTTCGCTGGTACCAATGCACCCAGCGATAGCACTGAATTGAGCGTCAGTCCGCTGATGTCTATGTTGGGTTGCGCAGGAGCTCCAGCATTGTTTGCCACATCAGGAGCAGGAGTTGTTGAAGGCGGGGCTGCAGCCACGGGAAGAGCAGTCGGGACAGTTGCTCCGGCCGCAGGCAGCGTCGAGTTGGGGATCTCGGCACCAAGGTTAAGTTTTGACGACAGTGCGGGGGTCGGTGACGGTGCTGCAGGAGCTGGGGGCGAAGGAGTGGGCTCAGGCGCCGGGGATGCTTGTGCGGGAGGTGTCGCAGGGGTGGCGGCCGGTGGCGGGGATGCTTGGGCAGGAGGAGGCGAAGACTCTTGCGCGGGAGGTGCCGCAGGGGCGGCGGCCGGTGGCGGGGATGCTTGGGCCGGAGGAGACGAAGACTGTTGCGCGGGAGGTGCCGCAGGGGCGGCAGCCGGTGGCGGGGATGCTTGGGCAGGAGGAGACGAAGACTGTTGCGCGGGAGGTGCCGCAGGGGCGGCAGCCGGTGGCGGGGTCGCTTGGGCAGGAGGCGTAGCAACTGGGTCGGTGGTGGCGGCCGGCGGGGCTGGGATCGTATTCTGACCAGCCGGAGGTGGGATGTAGGTGACCCGCTGGTTATCGGCTCCGGGTGGCGGAGGAAGTCCTGGGTTGGCGGCAACCGGCGGGGTGGGAGCGGCAGGAGTGGCCGCAGCGCCATCCGACTTGGTTTTCTCGCGCTGCGAGTCGGCGATCGGGATGACGGTGACACCAATTCCACCTCGTGGGCCTGTACCGGGAAGGAGCCCCGGGGGCGGGGAAGCGGCCGGGGCAGCGACCGGTGGTGCGGTCATATTGGGGGACGCCCCTGGCTCGATGGCTCCAAGAGCTGGCGGTGGTGCTGACGGCTTGGCGCCCTCAGCGCCACCCTTCTCCTTTCCACGATCCTTCTTCCCTTCTCCCTTTTTCTTGCCATCCTTTCCCTGTCCCTTTCCTTGGCCGGCCGCCGGTGCCGTGCCGTTAATAGCACCCAAGTTGGCGCCCTCGTTCTTCTTTCCTCGACCGGCCGCCGGTGCCGTGCCATTGATGGCGCCCTCGTTACCCTTCCCCTTGCCTTCCTTCTTCCCCCCCTCCTTCTTTGCGCCCTCCTTCGCGCCCTCTTTTTTTGCGCCCTCCTTCTTCTTCCCCTCGTCTACTGCAGTTCCGTTTCCTGCAGTGCCACCATTCTCCGGTTTTTTGCCCTTTTTGCCCTCTTTCTGCCCGCTGTTTCGTTTGCCATCGTTGGCGCCATTTTGTAGATCGGTGTTGGGCGTTGCGCCGTTGCGCTGTCCAGCGGCTTTCCCTAAGAGCCCGAGAATCTCTCGGACAAGGTCTCCGGCCGCAATGTTCTGACCCTGGCCTCCCGCAACTACCTGTGGGTTCGCGGGGAGGCCAGCTTGTTGTTTTGCGGCCTCTTTATTAAGTTGTCCAATGATATCGATAGCCACCGCCTGTCAAAAATTTGCCGTAAGGTGAGAATGTGCCTTCCTCAAATCATTCACTTTGTGTCATCACAGAAAGCTTCAACCCACCTGTGCCAAAACCGCGGATACAGCCAGAACCAGCAAGTACTGCAGAGAAAGTCTCATCTTTCTCTAATCGTCGACAAAAGGCGAGGTCCCTTCCTCTTTTGTTTGTTCAATACATCTAGTGCGCAGCACGTTGTCGAATGTGGATGTATAAAGAGCGTAGGTAACAGGCCAGCCGTCTAATAGAAAGGATGCTCTCGATGGGATCAACCCGAGCTTCTCTTTCGGTCAAACAAGTTGCTTGACAGTAATGAGCGTCGGTTCACAGGGGAAAGGAAGGAACAATCCCAATGGATTCGTGCTTCCACCTCGTTGTCGGGCTAGTCGATGACAAGATTAGGAAGGGAGAGGTCAGAGATGATGCAACAAGTGCTACACAGGGAACGCCCAAAACGATCCGGCGTTCGCTGCCTCGCTCTCGAACCAAAATCAAGTCACAATAGCGATGTAATGAGTGACAGGCAAGTAAGGGTTATCCCTCCAAGATATTGTAAGGTGTGGCGGCTCGGAGATCCGGATATACCCCCAAGGAATGTTGAAGCGAAAAAAGAAAGAAAAAAAAAAACCAAAAAAAATAAAAAAATAAAAAAATAAAAAAAATAAAAAAAAGAACACCAATCAAGAAAACAGATGCGAACTAGTCAGCGCGAATAGCTGTCTAAGAAGTGAGGGTAGAAGGCAAGGGGTTGAAAAGAACGCGCAACCCTCTCAATGGAGATCTTTTAGAAGATAGTTGGGATGAGGCTGGAACGGGAACGTGGGAATGAAAGTGGGAGGACGGAAGGTGGGAAACGAATGATTTTGGGCAAGGGACCACCACAAGATGGGGTCGACACCACAGGGACAAATCCAGGCTGTTTCAAGCCCCTTTCTGGGTTGTGACTTCGGCGACAAAACAGAGCTGGCCTGTCGCCCACTTCATGAATGCTTGGCGGCGCAGATGCCCAGGAGAGGCATGCATGGGATACCGCCCTAAATTAGGAGGGAGGGGTGTGAGTGAGTGTGATGCCGCCCTCCATTAAAGGTAGGTGCTATCTACAGTACGTACTCCGACTTTGTTATGTGTACTGTAAGTATGAATAGTACCTATTAAAGGGCAGCTGACAGATCTCGGGGCAAGGGCAACGCATGGGCTGGGAGGGTAGTGCTGTCTGCCTCCCTGATTCTGGAGCCTCCTAGAGTCTTGGGCGACTCCACCGCGAAGAAATACCAGACGCCACCGCTGCACTGGCGTGAAATATCAACCGACTCGTGCCATCAACAACGGCTGGCCACAAGGAGCTTTCTGTGGCAGCTCGCTGGTTCGCATTACCGGCAGATGCCAACTGCCACCGGGCGCCACTTGACACATTGTCAGTATCGACGACGGAGAACTGATCCCAAATGTTTAATCGACCCGGCATTGGGAATATCAGGGGATGAAATATTACTCCCGTCGACACTTAAAGAAAACTGGGACAGAGAAAAGAAAAAAGCCCCGAGGTTAACTCCTTGGCGGGTTAATTGCGGGGATGATCAACCTAGTCACCTTTTCGACCCCAACTGTGCATTAGTTCCAGCACCGATTTGTTAATGATTGATAATTAATTAGTACGTAGCGGTAAGTGATACATGCCTAGCTCAACCAGTTCTCAGTTAATACCTTTCCTACCTAATCCAGTGGCAGGCGGGCGTCGGGCGTCGGGCGACGAGAAGCGAAATGCCGAAGCAGAGGTTCGAGGTGAAGAGAAGTTTTGTCAGAATTTTGATACTTGCCCCTGACGAAAGTTGTTTGATGTGCGTGACCTTGGAGCAGGGGTTCTAGGGTACGGGAGACTGGAAAGGAGCTTGTGGGTCCCAACGGTGCCCCTCCTTGGCTCCATCCCGCTTCAGAGTGGTCTGACAAAAGGAGGCTTTTCGATTTTTGGAAACCCTAGGGGCCACGATCCGTCAATGCAATGATGCATAGATATCCATAAAATTGGTACAGTACAGTACAGTACAGTATCTACGTGATATCCCCTTTGTGTATACTAAATTTAAGGCAACACGCGTGCTTGGTGCACATCTTGGCCTTTCGAAGTATGTACGATAGTAGTAACTACCAAGGTAAATTGGCCTCGCGGTGGTGTACAGTACCGTACATGCTTCAAACACCTGCAGTGTCTTGATTGCCGCCAGGTCAATCATGCAAAACATCTAATCTTTTCCACACTGGCATGGGTACTGTATGGCTTAATAACCAGACACGTTTTTATCACTACAAAAATTATGACGCTAATGTCTTAACAGGACTCGAACATCATCATCAGCAAGGACCCCTGACGTTCATCACGACAAAACCACCGTCGATCACCCGTGTAAGCACACGAATGGGGAATCAAGATAGTATTTTTCTTTCCTTTCCTGTCTCCGCTACGAACTTATCCGTACATACGCTTTTTTTTTTCTCAATTTCCCCCGTCCAACAGACAAAGCACAATCAATACATGTGTCATATACCATGTGGTAAACTCTATGTTAGTAACCAACTCTACTTTACTTGAACGTTTGTTTGTAAAAGGCAGTCCCGGCAGCCACGACTTGGCAAAGAACATATGCAAGTCTTGTCATTTGTACCTTGCCTACCTTGTCTGTCTAGTTTCTGGTAGCGGCTTCGCCTTTTAACGCAGCCTGGCAAGTGTGGTTATTGGCATCTCGCTTGAGTTCCAATTTTCTTTTCTGGCGAGACCTTAAGTGATAGATAGATAGTTCAGCTCCAGCCTCTTGCCATACTATAAGTGGGACGGCACATTGGATCTTGGCGGCTCAAGTTTCCCCAGTACAGTAAAAGGTATCACAGATAATCTTGCACACCCTTTAACTGATTCTCGACGAATTGAAATCGTCCTTCATGATCCCATGGACGGTGTGAAAATCCTCTTTTTCGTCTGCAAGTCTGCTGCGATACATGTTCGGACGGCAGTCTAACTTTGGTATGCTTGTCTGTTTAGCGGAGGCTTGGTATTTCTTGGCTTCAAGGGAAAATGTGGCTCTTGTCAGTGGAGAAAAAAAGGGGAAAAAAAAAGATGGAAACCAAGTCAGTTGAAGCAAACACCTCTATTGGAAGCCAAACAAACGTCCCAATATCACTGCAATCCACACTTTCTCTACTCGTCCTGTACAGTATACACATGTTCTCTTCGGTAATAACATACCACCGTTTGTCTTCTTTTCTCATACCTCGTCACACATATGAGTTGAAAATCCAGACTGAGATCTGCGTCCTCAAGCACCACACACAGGCACGTGCAGGCTGCCATCGGATGATCAACGCTTGATGGGCGATCCTTTAGAGTATTCGGATTTTTGCCCATGGCCTCGTCAGAACCAACCCCTTGGCCCCCCTCCCCCTTGGCTTACTGTACTATACTGTAGGACAGGATTTCCACAAGCGGTAACCGAAACACATAGCTGCGACGCCTCTATGTGGAAAAGGTGGGGTGTTATTCTTTCCTCTTGTTTTTACCGTCTTCTTATTGAGTTACATTCGTTTCTTTGGTTGTTTTTATGTAATGAAATACTTTTTGGTGTAGAAACATAAGAAGGTCAACTTCTGGTTGCAGGCCTCAAGTTGTTGCTTGTTTGGTCTCAAAAGAGATCCATGCCCAGCCAAGTGATACGTACTGGAATTAAGATCCCGTCATCTACAGCAAGGTAGGTACCAAATACGAAGGATAAGCTGAAGGATATTCGGGTGAGAGTCCGCCTCACTTAAAGTTCGGATACCCACCCTGTCAAGCCTGTCTTGTCTGTCACCAACCACATACTTCTGGTGTATACCATGCCATTTTTTTTTATATGCTTGTCTCTCTCTCTCTGCCTCTGCCTCTGCCTCTGCCTCTGCCTCTGCCTCTGCATCTTTCATTGTGAAATTTTTCAGAGCGGCCCTTGTCCCTAACCTCAACTGCTTGTTATATAGCCTGCGTGGGTGGACTTGGTCAATATTAAACGAGAAAGCAGTTAGTCCAGTAGACTAGAATGAATTGGATCGGATCGAATTGAATTGAATTGACGTGACTTATGTAGCGCGGTTCGTTACGCCACACTCGGGTCGTGCCGTTTGCGATATGCTCCTTAGTAGCAGTGGTGGTTCAGTTCTTTGGATGGTTTGCGTCATGCCGCATTGCAGCGGATCTGACAGACCCGCCCGGTCTTCGGAGTTCTCTCATCGCCGCCCTGCGACGACAAGCCTTAACTAGCGTCAAGCTCGATCGAATCGAGTGAGCGCAATCGGTAAACTCTCGATCACCTTGCAGAAAGTCAGGCCTCACTCCAGGCGAGTGCGGTAAGCCTGCCCAGTCATATTTCCTTCTAGTGTTTCTGAATTTTGACCGATAAACCGTAATCGTTAATTGATCTACAAACCTCCCGCCTAGTCGTGCGGACACGAGCGCCTGCCAGCGTTGAACCAACAACAGCCGATCCGCCCGATATAGCATAAGAGTACTGCCTGCGTCTGGCCCCGGCCTGTCCTTGCCATTGAGATATTCTACTTAACAGTGAATAATTCTGGAATAACACTCGCCTTCTCTTCGCAATGTCTCCGATCGTCCACGTGCTGGACGACTATTACCTTGCCATCACCCTCCTTATCACGGTGGCCTACCAGCTCTTCTTCTTTGCCATCGCCTTCTCCTTTAAATTCGACAAACTGACCGACTTTGCCGGTGGCACAAACTTTGTGGTCCTTGCCATCATCACCCTCGCCTTCTCCGGCAGTCCCGATGTACGCCAGATCGTCGTGTCCGTCTTCATGATGGTCTGGGGCCTGCGACTGTCGGGCTTCCTGCTGTTTCGCATCCTCAAGACCGGAAAGGATGACAGGTTCGACGACAAGCGCGACAAGTTCTTTCCCTTCCTGGGCTTCTGGGTCTTTCAGATGTTCTGGGTCTGGCTTGTCTCGCTGCCCGTCACTGTGCTCAACTCGCCGAACGTCCGGGCCTATCAGCCGCAGCCAGCATTTGGGACCGGCAGGGACATAGCCGGAGTCGTGCTATGGAGCGTCGGATTCATCATGGAGAGCGTCAGCGATGCACAAAAGTACCGTTTCCGGTCGTCTCACGAGGGAAATAGGTCTGCCATCTGTGACAAGGGCTTGTTTGCCTTGTCGAGACATCCCAACTATTTTGGCGAAATGATCCTGCAGTTCGGTAAGCGACTCCCCTGCCGTCTTGAGGCCTTGAATGCCATCCGAGGCTGAGAGCAGCTACTAAACGGCCACTTTCAGGCATATTCACCATCGCTGTCTCGCCAGCTGAAGACGGCCCCGTCGGCGGCCAAGCCTTCAAGGCACTTTACGCAACTATCATCGGGCCCATCTTCCTGACATTGTTGCTTATGTTTGTCTCTGGCCTAACGCTACAGGAGCGACCCGGTGCCAAGAAGCGCTACGAAAAGGGCAACAACTGGGAGGGTTACAAGCGATGGTTGTCCAGGACAAGTATTCTCATCCCGTTTCCGCCGCAACTGTACGAGAAGCTGCCGACGTTTTTGAAGAGGACAGTGTTTTTGGAATTCCCAATTTACGTCTTCGACCCGGCCAAGCACTCTGATCAGAACAGGGCCGGTGACGAAGAGCAGGCTAGGCAAAGTGGCGATGGCCTTGTTGGCCCTCAATCATAGTGGTAACATTACTTGCCCTTTTTTTTGCCTTCGGTTCACATCTGGACGTCCATATAGAACCTGACAATATTGCCATTCGTAAATGAAAATGAAAGCTAAATTCAATGACACTAAGACATGGCACAGCATCATCCACGTTTCCTGTGCAGGCCGTGCCTTTGTGAGGCGTCAATAGTAGATACCTTGATATTTGTTTGAAGTTGAGCTGCCATACAATGAGCTTGCCGTTGAAAAATCTACTCAGTCTCTCTGCAAGACTCCGTCTATTGATTAATTGGTTCTTGATTTTCTGCCGCGTACATTTTCTCTATTCTGTACCCGCTGAGAGCGCCTTTTTGACTTCGGCTACGAGCTCATCCCTAGCAACGAGGTGACCCTCCTTATCGGGGTGATCCTTGGGCAAGCCGAGAATCTTCAGCTTGACTTTGCCCGCCTTCAGCTCATCTTCTCCCAGAATTACAGCCAGTGGCACGCCGCCATCCTCCGCAACCTTGAACTGCTGTTGCAACTTGGGCTTCACCTTTGCCGAGAACTCGGCCTTGATACCAGAATCCCAGAGTTGCCTCGCTATTGCGATGCGTTCTGGCAACAGGCCAGTAAATTCCTTGCCGCCGCCAAACGCCATGACATAAACATCAACCTCATTTTGACGCACCGTCGCCTGCTCTCGTGCCTGCTTGGCACTCATGATACTGAAGATGCGATCCACACCAAACGAGATGCCGACACATGGGATCTGGCCTTTGTCACCCTTGCCGCTAAACATGCCCACGAGGTTGTCGTAGCGTCCACCTGCAGCAATGCTGCCCACACCGACCGTGGGATCGTCTGAGCGGTCATCGTCCTCGCTTAACTGCTTCTTCTTGGGGGCCTTCTTTTTGCTGTCAGCTGGTGCAGGAGCGCCATTATCTGTCCCAGGCTGAATAGCGCCTGCAGCAGGGGCAACAGCTTCTCCTGACACCTTAGTATCGGATTCTCGGTTAGTTGGCTTGGGGGCAACTGCAGGAGCAGAACCCTCAGTCACTACCTCGTAAATAACGCCGGTGTAGTAGTCCAGGCCTCTTGCTAATGACAAATCAAATGAAATCTTGTCTGTAACACCAAAGGCGTCGAGGTATGTGAAGAGCAGGTTCATGTCCTCAATGCCAGCCTTGGCGTTCTCGTTTTTTTCCAACTTGGCATCGGCTCTAAGCAAGTCAACAATGTCCTTGCCGCCTTTGTGCTTGACATACTCGCCGATTGAGTCGGCGACCTCGGCTGAGACACCTTTCTCCAACATTTCATTCTTGACCTCCTCCCATGGCATCTAGAACACTTGTCAGCAACTGGTGAATGGATCAACTTGGTAATAAAACCCTTATTTTTTTTATACCGGGATGAAAACGCACTTTGTCTAATTTGTCAACTGCTGAGCTGATCGATCGAATTTTGTCCGAGGGCACTCCAGACACCTCAAAGAGACCGTCAAGAACTTTCCGGTGGTTGATCTTGATCGTAAATTTCTCGAAGTTTAGAGCCTCAAAGACCTCAACAATAATACGCAGAATTTCGGCATCTGGAATCATAGGGTCGTAGATTCCGGCAACATCGAAGTCGCACTGGTAAAACTCTCGCATTCTTCCCTTTGCGACGGCCTGGGGTCGCAGAAAGTCTCGTCAGTTAGTACTTGACTACATCAACGCTGCTGAAGATTCAAGACGGCTCCTCCATCAACGCACCGGCTGATCTCTGCGATAGACTTTTGCTATCTGGTAACGTTTCAGTTGTTTTATGTCGGTGTTCATTGCCAGGTAGCGTGCTAACGGCACTGTCAAGTCGTATCGCAACGAGCAGAGCTCGCCACCCTGGTCTGCCAGGTCGTATATCAACTTGCTATCCTCTCCATATCTGTGGCCAGTGTTAGCCATAGTCTCTCGCCGTCTAGAGGTAAGCTCCCAATATCTTACTTTCCGCTAAGGATCTCCTTGAGCTCGAAGACTGGTGTGTCGAGATTCGTTCCGCCGTGGCGTTTGAAGACTTCGGTGATGGCATTGAAGATACGATCCCTGGCGTTGGGGAAGAGTAAAGGTCGTCAGTTATGTTCTTGCGGGTCACCGGAGCATTTGTAATGTTTCTTCTTCCTTCTTCCACCTTATTTCACTAGGATATGGAGATTCGTCTACCTCAAGATCATGTCCTTCCTGCTCCCTGTAATGACGTGTCAGTCTCGGGCTAGCGAGGTATTGTTTTCGAGTTGAGAGAGGGAGACTTGGGCGGCTCGAGCGACGGAGTAATATGGAGTGATGACATACAGTCGCGGGTGCCTTTTGGGGTCTTGAGCTGGAAGCTCACCTTCCCGGCCTTGTCGTCCTTCTTCCCCATGACTGCGGCGGCCTCTGACGAGCCTTGAGCCGCACGCAAGGCTGAGTGAGGGGTGCTGGTAGTGGAATATAGAGCAGAAGTCGAGGATGAGGATGGATCTGTTCGCAATCTCAGAGAGGACTGTTGCTGGGTGTTCGTAGCTGTGATTTGCAACTTTGAAGGAGCGCACCGCAGATTATTCCACTTTCTCGAAAAAGCTGGTTTGTTGGTGGTGACTGCGCGTGCAATACTTGCCCTGACGCAAACTAGAGGCTGCATGAAGGCTGGTAGTGGGCGAAGGAGGGGCAAGGCTACTGCGGGACTGGGTATCGGGGGTTATCTGATGTAGTGCAGCAAGGTAGGTCCGGGTACCTTACTTAGTACCAAGGTGGACGGCTAGGTCGAGGTAGGCTCAAGATGATTGGATGCAAGAATTTCCATCACAGTCATGAGCTCTTCGTCCCCGCGCCGCTTGGAAATTTTGCTGTGACTCAATTGAGTTTAAGTTCAACATGCTTAGGGGCTTGGCACAAGCTCAGGGTTAGGGGTTAGGACAACTGCTCTGATTCTTCCTCCTATCTAGACTTGAATGCACCGGCTGCCATCCCACGGTATTATTTCTTCCCATTGCGTGTTATAACCTTATCGCGTTAAACTTCTCATCTAGTTGGTCCCTCTGCGTCTTTCTTACTCTGCATGTTATATACATTCTGTGACCAATGAGCAGGTACTAGCAGTAGGTCTAGACTCCAGTCTAATCCAGGCCTACAAAGTGAGAGTGGTGCCGGCAGAAGATCTTGACAGGGGTGGAAGTTCTCAACCGCCTGCAAAAAGATGCCGTGCGTTTTCTGGTCTGGAAGAGTGCATGTCACAATCCTTGCCTGCGCGCCTAGCGGGATGCTACAGTTTCCAAACTTTAGCTATCATACGCGCGACGACATACTATTCATTTAATGAATGCCAGCCCACTGAACTTGATCTGTGTACATGGACCACGGGATGACGCCAAATCCCTCCCAAAACTATACTGCAAGGTCTGGGCTGTTAGATTCGTCACGGAGCAATGGTTCGAGCACTAACAGTCGATGCGCCCTATGCATCACTATTGAAGATGGCGTCCTTGCATAACAATGCAACCTTCTTGAATAGGCGGCGCCACTCAAGCGGATCGCCCTTGACCTTGACGAACCTGACCTCCAGCAGTTCATGATCGCCTTCAAACACCATCTTGTCTATCATGATATCACCATGCAAGCCCTGGTTGCGAGTATCCACACCCTTTACCTTGAGTAGAGCGATGTGATCGCCGTCTACCGGCCGGGGCGCTGGTGGCTGCGGGATATTGAGCTGGTGCAGAGCGTCACTTAACATCTGTATGAGCAGAGCCGGCGGAATGTGTGAGAAAAATCGGGTAAGCGAGTACGAAGGGACGATGTCATGGAAGCGGTTCGCGCGTTGCGTGAGGCTCATGGGCACGCCCGGCGTTGAGGCGAACTGGCTCATGGACGGCTCAGTCTCGCTGAGCATCTCGTACATATCTGCCGCACGCGGGCGGTT
Source organism: Pyricularia pennisetigena (assembly GCF_004337985.1). Taxonomy (NCBI): domain Eukaryota; kingdom Fungi; phylum Ascomycota; class Sordariomycetes; order Magnaporthales; family Pyriculariaceae; genus Pyricularia; species Pyricularia pennisetigena. The sequence continues at coordinate 102,099 of NW_021940918.1, forward strand.
CGCCTTCGTGGAAGCCCCCGAGCTCATGCCCCTGCGCACAGGCTGGGTTGAAGACACCTCGAAAGCACCCAAGGTACGCAGGCTTGGCCTCTCCCAGTCGAAAAGCGCATCGGTGATGGCAGGCGTCTCGGGTTGTGTAGCAGAGAATTTGGCAGCCCAGGCGTCTGGCCCTTCATCGAGGTCCATCGTAGCATCTTGACTTTGCCTTTGTGACGGTGTAGGGGCCTGGGAGAGATCAATGTGCAGGTTCTTCATCATCTGCGTTGCGAGATGAATGGGGTCCGAGACCCTTCCATCGGCAGTCAAGAGGCTGTTGTGCTGCGTGTACCATGGATGCTGGCGAATCTTTGTGAATGAGAAGCGCTTGCGAGGGTCAACGCTCATCATCCCTCGTAGCAGTGATAGCGCCTCTGAGGGTATCTTTTGCCAAAGACTATCTGTGCTGCGCCCATCCGTCCGAATATACTCCTGAAACTCCCAGCTTCCCTTGGTTGGCTCGTCCCATGGCGTGTTCCCTGCGAGGAGCACAAAGAGAATCACGCCGCATGACCATATGTCAACAAGGTCCGCCGAGTACCTTGACTGTATGGCTCGTTGATCTGACCTTGCTGTTTCCAGGACTTCAGGGGCAATATATGGTGGGCTGCCACACATGGTAGCGCTGAGTTTCCGTTGCCCCTTGTATTCGAACATGGTGGCCATCCCAAAGTCTGCCAGTTTCAAGTCACCGCTCTCCGACAGGAGAATGTTCTCCGGCTTCAAGTCTCGGTGTGCCACGCCTTTGGAGTGCATGAAGCTGACACCCCCAATCAGTTGCAGGAAGTATAAATGCGCGATTTTTTCCGGCACACCAACGTCAGCTTCTATTTTGTCAAAGAGATCACCTCCTGCGGCGTACTCCATGGCTATCCATTTCCAAACAGTGTCCTCGCCCGCGGCGAACCACTCGATGATATTGGGATGCTGGCCAATGTGTGAATGAAGAGAAACCTCCATGTTGATCTGTTTGGCTGAAATCCGGCCATGTTTGATGGCGTAACCCTTATGAATAAGCTTGACAGCAAACACAGGACTGGATTCTTCCAATGGAATGGCCTTCTTAATCCTACGGAGGATTAGCAATAAGTTGGTTTTTGTTGGTGGGCAACTGCATACAGTGGTATACTTACGAAGCATAAGCCCCGCGGCCGATTGTCTTGGATATAAACCGGAATGGTAAATCCTTTGGCAAGGGGTCCAGCTGAGATGACTGCATGATGTTACTAATACAAAGTGGACGGCGGCTAGGACTGCCAACAGATACAACTCAGTATACTGTTATGATTCGATTGCTGTAGGTTGGCTCAGGGCAAAGAGAAGCAAGCCCGTTTTGTTGCAATTTCAGTCAGGTACTTCGGTCCTCTACACCTCTTATCTTGAATACCTTGTCAAGTTAACTGTGCGAAAAGTGGAGGAACTCAACTTCAAGACAGAAACAAGACAAACACAGAGCAATCAGAGAATAAAATGAAATTAAAATAAAACAAGGCAAAACCACAGGTTTCTTGTATGGGCTTGCGTTCTCGGGCCAAAAAGGAGGATTCCCAAAAGCACACTGCTGAAATGGACAAACAATTGATAGCTTGGCACTGATTGCTTGCTTCTCTCAGTTGAGGTTTGTTTTTTGGTTCCAGTCAAGACGCGTTGGTCGCGTCCCATTTAATTATTGTTTCGTGGGGCACATGGATGGTAGAGTTCGATTGGCTGTCGCGGGGATCTCCCTCCTAGCGAGGCCGCGGCCGGCACCTGGTTGCTGGGTCAAAACGACTGGGTCAACTAATCCCACCTTCGTTATTTCCCTGTAGAGACCTGAAGCAACAAATCGCAGCAGCCACTCGACTGAAGGTCTTTCTAGGCACAAGAAACTGTCTGGACGCTACCTAAGCATCCCTAAGAACGATCAAGAAAAAATAAACAGTGGTAAATTTTACAAACACCTCAAGCCAACTTACAAATTTCATCAATCGCCTCTTTATTAATCACCACTTTTTACATATAGCAGTCAATCATCCATTACCGGATTGCTCGCTTTCAGCACGCAAAAGGACCCCCGCAGGCCGCCATAAACCTCGACCAGGAGAGGTACACCAAAACAAAGACACAACATCCTCTGCTATTTGACGTGACGCAGGATGGATTTTGGAAACATGGAGGACACGCAGAACTCTGCACCCGGCAGCATGCAAAATGCCAAGCTCGGCATGTCAAACAAAGGCCCAGATTCACAAAGCGTGACAAAGAGGTGCGTCCATGTAATTCAATGTATCTGCATGACAGCAGGTCAAAGACAACGCGAGATCCCTCGTCTATGCTTCAATTGGACACTTGCTAATCGAAAATTACTCGAAAAGGTTGCAAACCGAACTGATGCAGCTCATGACCTCCCCAGCACCCGGAGTATCCGCCTTTCCATCCGCCGACGGTAACTTGCTTTCCTGGTCTGCTACCATCGAGGGTCCAGATGACACACCGTACACAGGCTTGACCCTCAAGCTCTCGTTTGCCTTCCCAGCCAACTATCCCTACTCGCCGCCAACCGTGCTCTTCAAGACGCCCATATACCATCCCAACGTCGACTTCTCGGGGCGCATCTGCCTTGATATCCTCAAAGACAAGTGGACGGCTGCGTACAACATCCAGACTGTGCTACTCAGTCTTCAAAGTCTACTTGGCGAACCGAACAAGTGAGTTGCCATCAAGAGTTTCTCTACCCCGTGTGTGCATAAAATCTCAATATTTCTGCGGGACATGTACTAACAGCTGCTATTAGTGCCTCGCCGCTGAATGGTGAAGCCGCAGAGCTGTGGGACAAGGACATGGAGGAATTCAAGCGCAAGGTTTTGGGCCGTCACCGCGACATCGACGAAGAGTAAATTTGAGCTTTTATAATGACTTTACGCAGCTGACGGGATAGCTTGGTTCTGTTTGGGTAATTCTCTTGTCAAAAGGGTTAGACGATAGGCATTTTTGAATTCCTCATGGGGAAGTCGAGTACTTGAGCGATATCTGGATTTCTCTTCACCTACCCGTGTTTTTTTACATGCTAGATGGATTTTGCACGGTACGAGTCGATTCCGTCGAATGGTTGGTCATCCTCTTGGACCGGAACATTTTCTAGACCGCATAGCAGCGATCTGGTATAACATGCAATTGCAGTTAATCAATCGGTTCACTGGTGTACGATCGTTGATGTCGTCTACTTTCTAGACTGGCAAATGAAGACAATCATCCTTAGAAACGGCAGCAGACGCATCCCAAACGATCCCCATGTGAAAAACCCCATCCAGGTAGATGCCGGGTAGGTATGGAGAAAATCATCGCGTTGTGTTGGTCGAACCCCTCATTGCTCATTGTTGAGGAAGGTCTGAAGCTAATGCCAATCAAAAACTCCGTAAAGCCCAGATGCCGCCAGAAACCCTATGTTTGTTTTGTCCCTTTTCGCCTTGTCGTTCCACAGATAACAATTCTTTACTCATCAACCAGGACTGTATGCAGGCCCTTGGGGTTCTTGGTGTTGACGGCCTGAACATAGCTGTACAGCTTCTCCTTGGCATCCTCCGAGTCGTTTCGCCTTCGGGAGATGCGCACGCGGATACGGTAGGGAACACCCTTCACACCCTGCTCCCAGACCTTCTTGTTGAGCTGGGGGTCGACACGAACATCAGAAGTTCCCTAATGAGGGTTAGCAACAGAATCGTGGAGGATCTTGGATAGTTCGACTTTTTCGGTAATAGCGAGGATTTTTTTGTGATCGGGTTGATGAGCCGGGTTTATTTGAGGAGAATGCTTTTCATACCATGGCCTTGGTAGCGAAGTCTTTGATCTCCTTGATCGCCTTGGGGGCACGCTTCTTGAAGGTGGTACCGTGTAACTTTTCAATGTTGAGTTAGCATTCGAGCCGCCAGCAGCTTCATGTCACCGAAACCAAAGAACTGTTGATCTCTGCCAGATTTCTCCAATACGTACTCTCTTGTGAAGGTGAATGGTGTACTCGCGGGCGACAACGTCGGCAATGGCCGAGCGCTGGGTCTTGCCCGTAGGCTTCTTAGTTTTTGTCGACATGGCTGTGGCTGTGTTTTGGAGATGGGTTGGTCAGATGTGAATTCGGTATCGCAGTCGACAAATCGGTAGGCTGATCGAGGATAATAGCGGCGGCGACCTACTTTTGGATTTCCGAGAAGTTGGCGACGTCGAGATGCGGGTGGGTTCAGCGAATATGTCTATGTCTGGTCATCGAATTTCGTTGTGGGCAAAGAATCGCTGCCCTGCAATTTGCGTCCACGTGACGACCCACCCCGCTGCTGTGCACGGTCCCTATTCAACGCATAAGATGCAGGGTAGGCCAAGAACAAGCACGAATGAAGTCCAGCGCTTGGTACCCAGGAAGCGGTACCTTGTACTCCACCCATATAATGAATTGATGGACACCGCTTTACTGTTATTTCGAGCTGAACAATCGTGCTCAGAAAGTCAAACACGGACTGAGTATCTATCTACCGGTTAAGTACCCGTCACCCATCTAAGCTTTGAGGCAGAGGGAGTTCTAGGAGACCTGAGTGCTCTTCAATTAAAAGAAAGGTGCCCCAGGCTGTAGCATAGGGTTTACATTGGTAGCATTAAGTTAGACACCAAGCCGAATTACTTTGCAGATTGAGACCGTCACTGTGGCTTGGTCACTCACCCCCCTGTGAAAGGCTTCTTGGTTCTGCCAGTTCGCCAATCAGCCAAACGCGTGTCAATCTAACTCGCATCATCGAGCCACTAACCCCTTGGCAACCTTACTTTTGAGATGCCCATGATTCGCGACCAATTCTGTTTCAAGCGATTGTACGGCTGGCAGCCTTGTAGATTAGCCATTAAGTAGAGGCATTGGCTACAGCTTCACAGCATACAATAGGCAGAAAATTTCCGCCTTGCTCGAAGCTCCGCTTGTTTCCCCGGACGCAACTCATCACTTAATGAAGGCGCGCACGGCCCGCATCCTGAATTCTTGCAAACGCTACCCTAACTTTGTCAACTTTTTGTCTCGCAACCTCCATCTTGCGCGAGAAGAAACTGGCTATTCCGATTGAAGCAATAGGGAAGAGGGGAGAAAACCTTCCGCTCATCACCGGCAGTCCCACGAAAGGCTCGAAACGCAGGCCGCGTTGCCTGCCATTCACAATCGAGATGGCCGATTCAATGTCAGGTACCCCGTCGCCTCAACCTGACATAACCCGGGACAGGTTGCCGACACTGTTCGAAGTTCTTAGCCGACGAACTTCGCCGCCAGTAGACCTCTTCTCCTTCTATATTTATATGCGAGACCAACAGAGATCTGTGGACTACCTGGACTTCTGGTGCGCTGGCCTCAATTACCTGCTTACAAACAAACGTTGAAATCCGCTAACCCCCCTCAAGGCTTGATGTTGCTCAACATATGACACTATGCCGACACTACGTACGAGAGCTGCGCCGTTCAGTTCTCGTTGGAACACCCGATGCTGAGAAAATGTCGAAACGATCGTCGGGCATCTTGGAAAGCATGGGTGGTCTAGATCATGGGGCTGGCCCATCGCGATTTGGACACAACACCGAGAAGGCGAGGGATCAGGATGCGCAGATGTCAGCCTTCCTCCGCGATGAAGCTTCGCATGGCATCCACGATTCCCCTCAAAGCAGCCAGTCAAGGAATGCCCGGCCAAGCGGGAGCACACCTCGGGATCTGACAACGGACTCGAACTCACCCATGCATGCGGTTGCCAGGGAGGACATCCGGGCATCTGCTGAGAAGATTCTTTACACATTCTTGCTCCCTGGTGCGGAACGCGAAATTGTGCTTCCTGGCTCAATCACGCAGGACGTCACAACTGCGATCGAGGAGTTTGGCCGGGACGACCCTGAAGTTTTCGATGTCGCTAAAGATTACGTTTTCCAGGCGATGGAGAGAGACGCCTTCCCGGGCTTCTTGCGCATGAAGGCTTTGGGAAACCTTATCCCTCCAACGCTTATCATGCGACTGATATTGGGCATGGTTTCGATGTTTGGGGGCTTCTGGACTGCATTTGTGCTCATCTTTTTGAACATGCCATGGCAGGTCAGACTGTGGGTAAGTTTCTCCACGTAAAATCACTCAGAGGAGGTTCAAGACTAATCGTTTTGTTGCAGCTCATACTACCATTCACTCTGGGAGTATACAACCTTGCCTCCTACCAGTACTCCTTGGATCCCATCCTCGCTCTTCTCGGATTCAGTGAATACACCCCATTCAACTTTTCTCGCGTCAGGGAACCGTACGTTCGCAAGCTATTGGCCAAGCGCTCTATTATGGTTCTTGCAACCACAATCCTCGTCGATGCGGCTTTGCTTGCATTGTTCATTGCGGTGCCCGGCAAGAGGCTTTAGTCGCGAGAAATATGAGGCGACAGACACCGCTCAATATTTGATTAGCAAGGCGATTGGGGACTTTGGCGTAAAGGGGCATCGGAAACTAACAGAACATTCATGGGCTTCTCTTTTTCATTTGTTTTATGATCAGCATTGCTTTCTCTACCTAATCACCTCACTTAATCGATGCGGCAGGGCTACTCAGGGTACCTTTGGAGTTTGTGCAACTAGGCAACCTTTAGCAAGTGGTGGTTTTAGTGTGGGTCTGGATTCATTGAGCTGTGTAACACGCCATACGTTTGGTCGTATATTGTATCATCGCGGTAAGAATTTGATAGGTGTTTCTTCGTTGTCAACATCGGACGGAGCAATCATGTGTGAGCAGATGCAACGTAAGCTGCAGCTCCGCCTGTAAACTTCTGTTCATCCCAAGGCTAACTGTAGCCGTCTTTCATCTGGGGGTATCATAACACGTGCTCGACTGGTCCCCTAGAGTGTAAACTAGCCGGGAGACTCAGTGACCTCGCAGGTGTTCGGCTAGTAGTTGTGTAGCTACAGAAAAAGACTGGAGTCTTCGTAATGCGTGGAAACTGCTTTCTACCTTAAAGCTTTCGTCGACTTGACCTCTTCTTGATATTGGCGTCGTCGTCATCTGTATCCACGTCCATTGCCTCGTCACCAGCATCTGCCACACTACCCACATTCGCTCGCTTACCGAACCCTAAGCGCCGACCCGGGCCCAGTCCCGTAGGGAGCTTTCTGGATGAGCCTGCTCCACCGCCGACGCTGTCACCCGCATTTTTCTCGTCTTCGATCAAACGTTGCATCTTCGCGTCCCATTCTGCTTTCTCCTTGACTCTTGTCGCTGCGGTCTGTCGAATAGTAGCAATCTCCGCATCGAGATCGTCGAGCGCGGATCTGCATCTGTCATACCACTGGTGAAGCTCATTGATAAGGTGTGGAACAGTTCCTGGCGCGAGATCCCGGAGGGGCGAGACCGATGAGACACGCACGACGCCGTGAGCTGGATCCAGCTTGGCGCTGATGAGACCTGCGTAGACGGTGCTGACAACGAGGCTCTCGAGTTCGCTTTTCGTTCCAACTTCCAGGCTACTCATCAAGGCGCCGTACTTCAGCGCATCCTTGTCACGAGCCATTGTGAGCAGCGACAGCTGGCGGAGCTTGAGGGCCTGGGCATCATTAAGCGACGGTAAGCCGGGGGTTTGAGCGTAGGTAGCCCATGTGCCGTAACTGAATATCTGTAGGACTGTAAGGGCGGGAGAGTAGTCGGCCGACGTGGCGAGGGCCTGTATCTCTGGCTGGGCCAGAAGTTCGGTAAATATGAATGTATTCGGTGCTGATGTTGCTTGAAGAACGAGATCGGCTGCTGCTCGTGGTGCTGTCGCTGCCTTGGAGAGAGCAAGGAAGGGCTTCGAGGTCAAGTTAGCATGGTGGGTTTCAACCCGGAGAGACGGCTACATACCTCCAACGCATTGAGAGCCTTTGCCTGCTCCATTTTGTGCTCACTGTCGGCTTAAGGCTGTATCGATGTCCTGCTTGAAGTGCTGACTGACAACCTGTTGTTCGGAGCCACTACCTGATGCTCCGTTGGATGGATAGCATTGACTGCCGTCATCAGCATTGTTTCGGCAGGAGCAGCCGTTGTGGGGTCGCTGTAAACCTGCGGGGTAGTGTCCAATTCCAGCCTGCACCATCACTGCCTGGTGGGGGCATTTGTGCCGCTTGTTTGCAACCGCGCGAAGCGCGCGTTGATGGCAGAGGGTCTAGGCAGACGAAATATGATTATTGATTCTGTTATAATTAGTTCAAATTTTATTGATTTCTCGCGTGCGGCGGTTGCTCTTTGAATCGGAGAGATACCGGTACCTAGTGAGGTTTCATCAAACGATGCCTTCCACGCCCTAACCACTTTTACAGCGGTCGGCTTGTTTGTTATCCCTCAACGTTGGGAGTCAAACTTGTCATGGGTTGCAATGTGGAATGAATAGATGTTTTTATTTTATTTATTTCCCCCTTCTCCTTGGCCCAACCAAAACATCTACTAGATGGGAGCATTGTAATTCATGCAACTGCAAAGAGCCTCTTTAATATTACAGGTTACCTTACCTTGATGGCTCTCGGCATCGCTCTTGCAGATCAACCATGTCTAGGCCTCGATGAGGTGGGTATGTGGGATGTATATCCATGGGATCCCGGGCCGTAAGTGTCATGTTGTCGTCTTCCGCCAACAACCCAAAAAAAGCTTAATAAACAGTATCCCAAAATCGTTTCGAAGGCCTCATCATCTTATTCGTAGGAAGACAAGCACGTAGGTTCCCAGGAAACTAGCACGCCCAAGTTTGCAGTTCACTGCTTACGTTGCAAGTCTAGACAACATTTCAAAGTCTTGTGACGGGACAGAAATACAATACTTGCTACCTACCCCTTAAAGAAGATGACATGAACGGACTGTCATATAGCGGCGCAGACACGAGCTACGGGCTCTTCAGACCATCGATTCCCGGGGAGCTTACTGTACCTTAGTACCTACCCACCTCTGCAAGCTTAGGCAGTCTTTGTAGGTACATGGTTGGCTGTGCACCGATGTATATCCCATAATAGAACACCTAGCCTACCAAGTCTAGGTTGAGATCTGATTTCTAATAACCCGAGTGTGAACGGGAGGAACGGCCCAGGGGACTTGGCGAGTACCTGAATAGGTACCTCACCCAAGGTACCTCGTAACTCAGAGGAACCTGGTCGGCAGCTTGGCTTTTGGGTGGGACCATTAACCACTAGCCTGACTTGGTGCAGGTGGGTGTTGTGCATTTGTCGCAATTGCGATTGGGTGGCGAATGGCTTGAATCAGCCCATAGTCTTATCATCGGCGCAGGTTTACCGGTACATTTTCAATATCTATGTAAGCAGGGGAGGATGTGCCTCCGTGCTTTTATTGAATGCTATGCAGGCTCTCGGATGAACGGTGACGACGGGATATTTGGTCGCCTTCCAGGCACCTGATTCAGCTACAGTTCAATCAAATGCAGTGAAACGCATGCACAGGTAAGGTATATTTGGACAACATCAAAGAATTTGCACACACCAACCTTCCTAGTTTACCTACCAATCTAAGCTAGAGCAAGGTATCTGTCAGTAATAAGAAAATCCCTTTGACTCTTAATTCTTTTTTAGTCTTGTAGACTCGCGCATGGGGTGCATCGTGTTCTTCCAAACGTTCGCAAATCTTGAACCCGAAACAGACAGGGTCGGGGGGAGGGCACTGTGGATCACAGCGCAGCAGGTGCGTCTCATCTCTTGGCCATGGCCCGCAGCCCCATCGGTACATTTGGTGCGTGCACAACTGGCCCCTAGGCGGCCTGTTCGGGCTTCTGACAAATAAGAATTGGACGTCTCCGTGCCGTCGCCCCATTCGACCATGGATTTATTTGACGGGTAAACTTTCCCCTTCATGCCCGACCAAACCATGTTTACTTAAACGACAAGTATCATTAAAAGACTCAATCGTATATAGGAGTGCTACCTTGTCGACGGGAAGCTGGACTTCACGGCTTTCCTTTGCCTTGTCTGTTTGCTGCATTGAATACCCTTTTTTTTTTTTTTTTTTTTTAAGCCATATTGTCAGCAGCATTTGTAACAGGCAGGCCTACCTACCTACTACCTCCTGTCATGGCATCTGTCGAACACTTCACCAACAACAATAATTACTCTTGAACCCGCGCGACCCTGACGCTCCTGCGGTTGACCGAGTGTAGCGTGTGACTAGCAGATATCGGCTCGATCAGTCAGGACCAGATGGCGCCAACGAACATCAAAGTCCCTCCGCAGGGCGGATCCAGCAGTACGGGAGCTTCGCTACTTACGCCGAGGTTACACATGGCGACAACGACACTAAGGGTCGGTGGCATGACGTGAGTGAAGCAGACCCCAGCCCCAGTGACTATTTTGCTCGCCATGCGGCATGATTTGAGCTAACAAAGAAACTTCATCAAGTTGTGGCGCATGCACCTCGGCCGTTGAGTCGGGCTTCAAAGGCGTCGATGGAGTGGGCAACGTCTCGGTCAGCCTTGTTATGGAGCGTGCTGTTATCATGCACGATCCTCAAAGAATCAGCGCCGAACAAATCCAAGAAATTATCGAAGACCGCGGCTTCGACGCAGAAGTGTTAGCAACAGACCTACCTTCTCCGAATCCGAACCAGACCGAATTCGACAGCGACTTTGACGATACGGACAACGACCACAGTTCTACCCTAGTAGTCACAACAGTGGCTGTAGAGGGAATGACATGTGGCGCATGTACTTCGGCCATTGAGGCGGGCTTTAAAGACGTTTCGGGAGTTATAAACTTCAACATTTCATTGATGTCAGAAAGGGCCGTCATTGAGCATGACAGATCCTTGCTTAGTGTTGAGACCATCGCCGAGATGATCGAAGACAGGGGCTTTGGCGCGACCATCGTGGATAGCAAGGAGAAGACTCAACCAGCACGTGTGCGAAGATCAAGCAGTCGGTCGAGGAAGCCAACAAGCGCAACAACGACTGTAGCGATAGATGGCATGACATGTGGAGCATGCACCTCGGCCGTTGAAGGCGGCTTTCAGGGCGTGAGTGGGGTTCACCGCTTTAACATTAGCCTTCTCGCAGAACGCGCAGTTATCACGCACGACCCCACGGAATTACCAGCCGAAAAGATCGCCGAGATCATTGAAGACAGGGGTTTTGGTGCGGAGATCCTTTCTACGGTTATGGAAATCTCCGAAGCATCGCGCAATGCGACAACCTCGCAATTCAAGATTTTTGGCAACCTGAACGCCACAGCAGCAACGAGCTTGGAAGGAATGTTGACCGGTCTGTCCGGGGTTCAGTCTGCGAAAGTCAGCCTCGCAACGTCAAGACTCAGCGTGGTACATCTTCCTGGCGTCGTGGGTCTGCGTGCTATAGTCCAGGCTGTTGAAGGTGCTGGCTTCAATGCTCTGGTTGCAGACAATGATGACAACAATGCTCAGCTTGAATCACTCGCCAAGACCAAGGAAATCAACGAATGGCGCCGGGCTTTCAAGGTTTCACTGTCATTTGCCATACCTGTCTTTTTCATCAGCATGGTGATTCCGATGCTGATTCCTGCGCTCGACATTGGCAAAATCGAGCTGCTGCCTGGCCTGTTCCTGGGCGATGTTGTCTGCTTGGGCTTGACGATACCAGTGCAATTTGGGATTGGCAAACGCTTCTACGTTTCCGCATGGAAATCAATCAAGCACCGATCGCCTACTATGGATGTTCTCGTGGTCTTGGGTACATCGTGCGCCTTCTTCTTCAGCTGCATTGCCATGCTGATCTCGTTCCTTTTTCCCCCTCATTCTCGACCGAGCACCATCTTCGACACGAGCACCATGTTAATCACGTTCATCACTCTTGGCCGGTTCCTCGAAAACAGGGCCAAGGGCCAGACCTCAAAGGCACTGTCAAGATTAATGTCTCTAGCGCCATCAATGGCAACCATATATGCAGATCCTATTGCTGCTGAGAAGGCAACAGAAAACTGGGTTTCCGACAAGGCTCCTGCAGCTGATCAGAAGCAGTCCATGCCAGAAGGAAACGCCGCCGAAGAGAAGGTCATTCCTACAGAACTGATTCAAGTCGGCGATATTGTCATCCTTCGACCTGGTGACAAGATTCCAGCCGATGGGCTCATAACTATGGGTGAAACCTACGTCGACGAAAGCATGGTTACTGGAGAGGCTATGCCCGTGCAGAAGAAAAAGGGCAGTACTGTTATCGGCGGCACGGTCAACGGTCATGGGAGAGTTGACTTCAGAGTGACCCGGGCTGGCCGTGACACTCAACTCAGTCAAATTGTCAAGCTCGTGCAGGATGCACAGACCACGCGGGCACCTATTCAGCGCCTCGCTGACACTTTGGCTGGCATCTTCGTACCTACGATTCTCGTCCTTGGTTTTTTGACTTTCGCAACATGGATGGTACTGTCCCACGTTCTCACGAACCCGCCCAAGATCTTTCAGGAAGAGACGAGCGGTGGCAAGGTTTTTGTATGCCTCAAGCTCTGCATCTCTGTCATTGTCTTTGCTTGCCCGTGTGCCCTTGGCCTCGCTACTCCCACGGCAGTCATGGTAGGCACAGGAATCGGCGCGGAAAACGGAATTCTGGTCAAGGGCGGTGCTGCACTCGAGACGGCCACTACTATCACCAAGGTTGTTCTTGACAAAACCGGAACCATTACCTACGGCAAGATGCGCGTGGCCAACGCTCATATAGCGGAGCATTGGCAGACTACCGAATGGGTGCGAAAGCTATGGTGGACAATCGTAGGTCTGGCTGAGATGGGGAGTGAACATCCTGTGGGCAAGGCGGTGCTTCGCGCTGCCAAGACTGAGCTCAACATGGACGCTGAAGGTACAATAGAAGGCAGCGTTGGTGACTTTGAAGCAGCCGTTGGACGAGGAATTAGCGCCGTGGTTGAGCCCGTATCAGGCACGGACCGCATCAGGTATAAGGTGCTTGTGGGTAATATCAAGTTCCTACGCCAAAACAACGTCAACGTCTCTGAGGATGCAATCGAGGCATCTGAGCAGATTAATACCCGAGCGGCGCAAAAACGCAAGGCTGGCAGCAGCGAGAAGGTCCCGTCGGCTGGCACAACCAACATTTTCATCGCAATAGACGGCACATATGCCGGACATCTATGCCTTTCTGACACCATCAAGGAGGGCGCGGTAGCGGCAATTGCTGTCCTTCACCGCATGGGCATCAAAACAGCCATTGTCACTGGCGACCAGCGCAGCACGGCACTAGCGGTGGCTGCTGCTGTTGGCATTTCTCCTGACGAGGTCTATGCAGGCGTCTCGCCGGACCAGAAGCAAGCCATCGTAAAACAGATGCAAGAGCAAGGCGAGTGTGTCGCGATGGTCGGCGATGGCATCAACGACTCTCCTGCCCTGGCCACCGCAGATGTTGGTATTGCTATGTCCTCTGGTACCGATGTCGCCATGGAGGCAGCCGATGTGGTCTTGATGAGACCTGACGATCTCATGAATATCCCTGCGGCCCTACATTTGGCACGAAGCATATTCACTCGAATCAAGATGAACCTGGCGTGGGCATGCATGTACAATTTGGTCGGGCTGCCGTTCGCCATGGGAGTATTCTTGCCTTACGGTTTGCATTTGCATCCCATGGCTGCTGGCGCAGCGATGGCACTTTCGAGCGTAAGCGTCGTTGTTAGCAGTCTATTGCTAAAGCTTTGGAAGAGGCCATCTTGGATGGATGAGTCTTTGTACGATGAGCGTGGAGGCCTGCGGAGGAAGGGATCTATGTGGAGCTCGGTTGGCGGCATTGTCTCTGTTTTACAGGATTTGTTTGGTCGGGTCTTCCGTGGAAGAGGGAAGAGAGACGAAGGGTATGTGCCACTTTCGAACATGGAAGCGGTATGACTGTAAAGATGTATATGTGGGAGGGTCATCTCTCTTGAAGGGCCGTTGATTTTCTATTTATTTTCTTTTGTGGTATTAGCATGCCAACATTTTCCTCAATATTATTTTAGGAACTTATTGTGCCTGGTGTGCGTATATCTGCGTGTGAAAAATGAAAGTGGTAGACTAGCTTGGGAAGCTCTTGTTTTGAATGCCATGTGAAATATATAAATATATATGTATTGACAGTCGTATGTCCTTTGTGAATATTGCACAAGTCGGAAGTGAGTGTTTTGGAACGAGTTTAAACTTGCTCTGATCCAATGCCATCTCCTAGTTGAGGGCGCGTACAAACATGGTTACATTGATGTATTTCCAGATCTCAAAAATGACTTGTTTCGTAAGAACTCCTTTCTGTTCCAAATATAGTGACACAAAGTGATATGTTCTAGGATGGATATATGTGTATACATCTGAAGTATCACATGAGAGATCCTGGGTGTCTCCCATATCTAGAGACTTTACCTGCACTCTGCTCGCCTCTACTGCTCGGCCAGACCAGCCCGCAGTCATTGCTCTTTAATACGAGCAACTTTGCTGGTGCTGAAGAACTTGACCATCGCTTGTACATGATACAAGAGGTTATACTTCCAGCGAAGTCGGTCCCGCTCTTGAACGTACTGTCTTTCCAGCCTAGCCAGCGCTAGAATTTGTAGTATAATCTGACTGTGCTGCCGATTCCACTCTTTTGATGAATAGCTCAGGAGGTTTCCCACTTGATGGCTTCTCCTCGCTTGCTCCTGAGCCCGCTTGATCTTGCAAGGCCTGGGTCGCTGTCCGTTGCGTCCCGCTCATCATTGGTCGCCCATATCCTCTCAATGCACAACTCAAACGGACCCGGCACACGGTCTGTGAGGCCCACGCCGACTGAGCGCACTTTTTGCCTCAATATTTCCGCCTGCGGCTCGACTACGAAACCGTGATTCGTCCTGACAAAATCGTTCCACTTGACCAGAATGGTTTCCCACTGGCCGGGGCGTTTCGCAAACAGGCGATGTTGGTGCAAATCTGTTGGTATCAACGACTCGGTCTGCAGGTTGATTAGGTAACTCCTTCCATCTGACTTGATACGCATCGCGAGGTACGTGTATTGATCAATGTTCCATAAGCTCTTGCCGAAAATCGTTCGTCCTCTATCGAGCGTCCTCCATCCAGCAAAACCGGATCTTTGTATGTCTGGGCGGGTGCTTGGTAGCTGCGTAGATATCGAGCCGTGGAATCGGGCGTAGGCGGTTGGTTCCGAGTCGCTGCTTTTGGCATCTTGGACTTGCGAAGAAGACTCGTCTGGGCCAACCCAGTCGAGGTGGGATCTGGAGTAGCCGCCGACATCTTTATCCGACATGGCTTTGCAGGCCCGGACGGACTCGGGGTCACGGAATGAGTGCAACTCCAAGGGACCGGAAGGCCCCTTAATGCCCTCCATATTGATCACGAATTGTGTTTGGCGCTTAAGCTCATCGATGCTTCGGCCCCAGAAGCCTCTCCTGAGGCATATAGTGGCGCGCATTGTGCCGGCTGTGGTGATTTTGGTGATGATGGTGGTTCGTGGCGCCGAGGAGGACTGGATCGGTGTGAGAACAATGAGCCTAATGGCTCAGATCATAAGGTGCATGTTTTTCCTTCGAACTTTCCCGGGTGCTCTCTGAGTTACGTGGTCCAATTGACCCGTTGCGGTCTTTCCGGCCGAGCGCTGCGAAGTTTGGAAATGATGCCAAATGCTGTCTTTCTACTTAGGGATGAAGAAGCTATGGCAAGTGAGTGCAGTTAGATAAGGTAGTGTGGCAACGATGCTAAGCTGCTGTCCTTGATAGACCCTGCTTTTCGCAGGGACAGCTTCAGTACCCACCCTAAAAAGGTACCTCAAGCTTCAAGGTAGTTACAGCCAAGCTCTATTGCTTATATAATCCCCCCTGATGTGGGGCTGCATATGTGGTAGGTACCTCCCCAACTCCCGTGATGCCACTAGCGTTCTCCCCAGGAACGTACGGCGTACTTACAAGAAGACCTCAAGGATATATCCGGTCAAACATAACCGGAACCCTTCTCCAGATACGATGGATATCACATTGCGCGCGCTACGTGCTCTTGTCTACGACAATGTGATTCATCGGAAGCATCTGTGAATCAAAACATCAGCAGGCGAAAGCCATGAGGCCTTACATCCATGATTATGGAGAATGCCAGGCTTTGGTGCTCGACTACTATCTGCCTACCTACGCAGCCCCATCGCCGCGACACTGCACGTTTTCCATTATCTATTTCCTGTTGAGGCGCATATACCCACTATTAAGGTTCAAGTGATAGCATCCAGTAGACAGAAATTGCTGGCACTTCACCACCAAACAGAATTGACGCTTATTTTACGGCAGGCCGGACGCTCTAAAGAAAGCCTACAAAACGCTAATTTCCTCGAAAGGTAATTAAAACTATGGAATAGAACCGCCCTGTCTAGGCACCTCTATGTATATGTAAAATCAGGCACTAAGGGGGAAGGGGTTCAGCTCAATAAGTAGTTTGTTGAACTCAAAGTGAGTACTGGGTAAAACACACCTTAACGGGAATGCCCCGCTGACCGTATGATTCATTTTCAGTTCATTATCTGCCTATCATATAGACGGATGACAGAAATTATGTAATTTCGTCCCTCCTT
The DNA here is from genome assembly GCF_004337985.1 of Pyricularia pennisetigena. NCBI lineage: Eukaryota > Fungi > Ascomycota > Sordariomycetes > Magnaporthales > Pyriculariaceae > Pyricularia > Pyricularia pennisetigena. Next base: position 118,661 of record NW_021940918.1, read on the forward strand.
AACCGCCAGGCAGAACTCTACTCGTTGTCTGTGTAAAGCTTTCAGTACCGGCACAACTGGTACACAGGTCTTATATGTCACGCACATGATTTGCTCCTTATGTTTACAGTCATAGTAGGCTTGCCTTTGAACTGCAAATTCTTTGAAGTCTTGCCATGGAATGCTTCTGTCCCGGGCTGGGAATACCTGTCATGGATAAGATGTTCCGGATATATGGTGTTGCGAAGCTGCCACCATACCATCACGAATAAGTGCATATGTTCTACTCAGCCCTTAAAATGGAAATCCTAGGGGAAAATGCATAGACCTGGTGGTATTGGAGCAGAACGTCTGGCTGCTCAGGCCTATCCATGACCTCGATTACCGACAGTCTTTGCGTACCTTCCCTGGGTGGAAGGGAAGGCACGACCAGAGAGGACTGCAATGCCCCTTCCTTTCAGGGAACTCAATGTTATTAGCAACAAACAAACAGACCAATGCCGTAACTTACAGCCTGCGGGACCAGCCCACCGACTGCTCAAAAAAGGAGAATTCAGCGCAAGTTCCAACGTCTGGGCGGTTGGCACTTCAACTTCCCCCAAGCAACTGAACTTTTCCCCTAAAAATTCTATGCCAGGGTTCGTTTTCTCTTCTCCTTCTCTTCATCAGATTCTGCTCAGCTTTCTCCACCCGGACAACTATCACGGTCTTTTTTGTCCCGTCATAGCCTGGCCATCATCACAAGGCAGAAGTTCTTCTTTTCTTGTTACTAGTTGTTAACACCATACGGCGGGTGCCTGTTTTGTCTCCTTCCCATCATCATCATCATCATCATCATAATCGTCATCACCAATTCATCTTTCTATGAGCATCTTGGTCCTCGTTGCTGTCTCTGGCGATAGAAGCCCTGCCTTCTCATCCTTTTCACTCAGCCGATCATCCACAGTTTTGAAAGCTTGGTTTTCTTGCAGGAATTGTCCCTTACATATTTTCGATCGTATACTCTCACTGTACCGACAGTTCTTGTTCATCTACCCTGTTATCTCTCCAGCGAGGCTCTACGAGCCATAAACCAACATGGCAAGCTCTTCCGACCGGAATGACCGTGTCATTCACGGTAATGCCTTCACCCCGCGGGCAGGTCATACCGCCAATAACTCCAACAGCCCTGGATCAATCCCACACTCTCGCCCTGTTGGTTGCCCAAGCATCATCTCATCCACGGGAGATATCGACGAAGGTGAGAGAATGTTAGCCTCTGATGAATCTTTGGGAAAAGCTTCTTTCGCCTGAAACACCCCCCTCCTTTTCTTTTTGAACAGCAGTGAATTGCGAATGTGTGCTCCGGTTTCAAGTAAGCGTCCCTGCTAACATCAACATAGCTGGCGCCCGTCTGAGTACAATGAGCTTAAACAGCTCCCCCACCAGGCACAGCTATTCCGGCTACAATCAGGAACCTCACAGGCCACGTTCGTCTCTGACGGATACAGACCGCACGGTCGCGAATGATGAGTAAGTCGTGAAAGAGGCGGGTTCTCCGAGCATACACTGATGGGAATAGTTTTGGTTCTCGCTTCCAGCTTGGAATGCAGCCTTCGGGCGACGTATTCCTTGAGGCGCAGAATCAAGCCGGCGTGGGAAACAGGGAAGTTGGCCATCCCATCAACACTGCCGGACCTGAGAAGCCACCCAGCTCCGTAGGCACTTCTGGGCCTTTGACTGGAACATCAGTAACCCTCCGACCTCGACCTTCCAACTTGAGCGCCCGGCATCATGTTGGCGGTGTTGATGCCCAAGGGGTTTACCCCTCCACTGCATGCGTCTTTGTAGCCAAGTAAGTCCAGTGCTTGCCTTTCACCCTGGAAAATAGTGATGCCTTTTGCTAACACTCAACTCTAGCTTGCCTCAGCTCCAGGATGACCAATCTCTTGAAGCTGCTATCACCCGGGAGTTCAGCAAATACGGAACTGTATTTGTCAAAATTCGGCGTGATAGAGACCAGATGCCATTTGCCTTTTGCCAGTACACGGTAGGATGTCGAGAATTCATTTTTGTTTCTCTTTTTTCCCCCTTGGATGTAGCACACCGACCTTTTTGTTCTTCTTTCTAGACGTACTGAAACTGACGTCTCAAACTTGCCTAAACAGAAAGATGAGGATGCCAAAGCCGCAGTAGACCAAGGGAGAGGAACACAGATTCTCGGACGTTCTTGTCGCACGGAAATGGTGAAGGCTAATCGTAAGTGACAACTTGGCTGTGGCGATGAAAATGACACTATGGATGGCGCATCTGACTCATAATACTCTAGGTACTTTCCTTGTTTCCCGGCGTTACGGCAATAAAATCACGCTCGAAGAAGCTCGTGATGTTCTGGAGCCTTTCGGTGCTATATCCAAGGTAGAGATACCGGATGCTCGCACCCAGGAGGCCACGGGTATCCGAGGTGCGGTACTTGTGGAGCTCTCCAACTTCGACCTGAGTCGCGACCTTCCAGCTGTAGGCAACCCCCGATATCTCAAAGCTGTGAGATTATTCACTGACGCAAACATGTGCAGTACTTCCGACACAATGATGCCTACCGCGTGGAGACTTTCCGACCCGATGGCTTGAAGGAGAGGAGGTCGGGCATTCTCCGACGTCATGATGCTGATGAAGCTTTCCTCACGCAGTATGAGGTTGACCGGCGCTCTGTGTTCGTTGGCAATCTCCCTCGTGACATCACCGAAGAGCAGGTAGCGGACTTGTTTTCGGCTATTGGAACTGTTAATAGGGTCCAGATCATCAAGAGAACTGGAACTCCCAGTATGTCGTAACCCTATATCTCATTTCATGCAGCTCGCTAACCGTCATCAGTTGAGCAACCTTTCGGCTTCATCGAGTTTGATCGCCCAGATACGCCAGAGGCTGCAATAGCTGCTTTGGTAAGTCAAGATGGACGACTTCATTGATCTTGAACAGGCGAGATAGATGACTGACACAAGAACTGCTGACAGCACGGCTTTATTCACGAGGGCAGCCGTCTTCGTGTGGAGCGCAAAGTTGTCAAAGACAAGCAGTCTCCGCGTCGCGTGCCTTCTCGGTACTTGCCACGTCTCCGTACAGAGGTTGCTGGCACCATAATTCCTCCTAATCCTGTGGCTCCCGCAACGCCCGAAGCATCAGAGAGCAGGTTCAGTCATCTATCAGTCTCTTCAAACCTGCCCTCCTCTCCTGGCGGGGCTCAGTCGGCGACATCTTCTGCATGGAACTGGCCCTACCCGTACCATAGCCCTATGCAAGCATCATTCAACACCCACAACTATGTTTCCGCGCCACCTTCGCCATATGGACCGCAGATGCCTCTTCAGGGAATGCCCATGACGCCTCAGGCGACGCCGGATTCTTTCGGTCAGTATGCAGCATACTACGGTGCCCTCTTCCCTCACATGTCGTTCGTACCGAACCCTCTGGCTGGCAATCCCATGACGGCGAACCATATGGCCGCAGGTATGGCGCCATACTACACGCCGGCATATCCGTCGCCGACTACAAGCAGCTTCAACATTGACAGGAGTGTCAATGAAGGCGTGTCCAGCCCCACGCGCGCAAAGCACAATAACCAAGACAACTCAACCCATCTCAGCGGCGCGCCCCACGGCGACTTCAACATTTCTTGAGCATTGATTGCAAAATCGAACGAATTACAACCCAAGCCCAGCCTCGCAGACACACGAGCATTAGCTATTCATAGGTGTAAGAATCCACCACGAAGCGCGCATGTGTACACCCGTTGATCTTACGACTTTTTATCCGGACTGCGATGTTTTTCTAAAAGCATTTTAATCATATCCAAACAAATGAAGCCCTAATCGAGACGGTCCTTCTGGCCTGACATCCGCCAGATTGGGGATATGCTTGTCTGTATTCAGTTGACATTTTGGCCGGTCTTTGTTGGCCTGACATGAGACCCTTCTTTGGTACCAATTCTGTTCTGTTCTACGCCTGGATGGATTTGCCCCTGGATACCGCCACTTTTCATATTGTCTGTAATTGCAGACTTTTACGTTTCACAATCTGTTTCCTCTTGGGGTTGATTGATATCGTCGTGTACAGAGTGGAATCAGACTTTTTTTTGGGGGGGGGGGGGGGAATTGTTACCCTCGCAGGAATGCAGACGGACAAGAAAGGTAGGCTTTAAAACTTCAGGGTTCTTCCAGAGTGGGACAGTTCGGGGACTATTTGGGTGTCAAACGAGTTCTTTTACTACAGGAAGGTTGGTTGGTATTAGGGTGCGTTTTCCTTGTCATTTCTCCATGTCTTTTATTTTTCTTGCCATGTTTTCCATCCTGTATCTCTCGCAGAGCTCCCTTGTCACGTAGCTTTGCTCTCGCCAGGGCTTTTCTGTTGCTAGGTAGATTGATACCAAATTCATGATCGCGATGAGGTTCAACAGTTGCTCGCTGAAATCCTTTTATGCAAAGATATCAGTAATGGCTGGATCTCCAAAGTGGGGCCTCGCTAACAATGAAGCCCACCCCCACGTCTGTCTTCGCCAGGGGCGTTATTGCTACCCTAAGAAATCCCTATTTGCTCATGGGACGTTAAAGTTTTCTTCGCCTTTTGTTATGCTTAACCCGGTCCCTCCTCAAGACATCTTTTATTTTCCATTTATTGTCTTTGAATAGTCTTTTAATTTAGGCAGCACAGAGTCAAAGAGTGCACAAGGCTTCACGACGGTCTCATTTCAACCACAAAGATGGGTCAACCATCGTTCGAGGCGTCCAACGCCATTGTCTACCTGACATATGGAGCCTTTCTGTAAGCATCAATTGAAAAGTACAAATGACGCGTGCTTTGTAGACGGGATATCTAACACACTGCAAATGCGTCTCGCAGTCTTCTTGGGTCTGGCATCGCCTGGACCATGAGAAACCAACCCAAAGCGGATTTCCTTGCAGGGAACAGAACTCAGACTGGTCAGAAAACACAAAGCTTCGGAGCACTTGGATATGGCTCAGTACCTACCCAGCACTGCGAACTTATTCTTCATTCTCACCCTTATCCCTCAATTTCCTTCGTATGCTTCATTTGATAGTAGCTCAACGTTCTAACACTGACGCGTCTTGCCGTCACTCAGCGCTTCCACTGGCTCTGAACTTCATTGCCTCGGGTGAGTGATGACACGGGACAAGACGGCCGCTATGCAGCACGCATATTTGGCCGTCGAAGTTTGGCAACTCATAGCGGTGGCGCCTCACGCAACCAATCGCTTGATCGACAAGTAACGACGATGGACGAGCGATGGCCAACTGGACGGATCAAGTCGGCCGGTCGGAGCAAAATCTTGCTAGAACTTGAGCCATAGGCGGTGAGTATCCAGAACCATCTCGTCACCAGAGGTGTTTGCTCCTCGAACCGTGGAAATTTCCGGCTTGTTCATGCCGTGGAATCTACCGTTCGTCGGGCTGAGGCCTCTGGGACTGCGGCTCACTACGGGCGCTGAATCGACGCAAGACTTGCTGTGTTCTTTCTTGTACCCAGAGATGCAGCTCCGGATGGTGCCGTCTTGTCTCTGTGGGGATGGGGACTGCAGCAGGTCGTAAACTGCCGAGACGAGGCTGAGATTGTACCGTGATTACTCGATCAAGATAATGCTTGCGTGGGAAACGTGCTGCCGCTGCCATTCCAAACCCCTTCCCAGCCCCTGCCCGCCTTTGTTTTGTATGCTAACGCAATCAAAGCCATCGGATCCGGAATTCTATTCTCGTACCCACAGCTTGCCACCATCACGGGGGTGCAGGGCGTGGTGGTATATGCACTCTCGTCGGCCCTCCCGCTGCTGATCTTTGCCGCGCTAGGGCCAAAGATCCGCAACAAGTGCCCCGAGGGCTTCGTGCTCACCGAGTGGACAAGAGAGCGCTACGGAAAAGTCACGGCATTATACCTGAGCTTCATGTCACTCGTCACGCTGTTCTTATACATGGTTGCCGAGTTGTCTGCCATCGGGCAGGTTATCAGCACACTGACGACCATGAACCCACTGCCTGTCATGATTGTGCAGTGCATCGTGACAACGGCCTACACATCCATGGGCGGCTTCAAGATCTCTTTCCTGACCGACAACGTCCAAGGCGCCATGGTTCTGGGCCTAATTCTTATTGCAACCATTGCTATTGGCGTCGAGACCCGGATCGACCCTGCCCTGATCGAGTCCTCCGGTCTAACCAAGCCCACCTTGCTCGGCTGGCAGCTCCTCTACATTCTCCCCGTCGCCATCCTGACCAACGACTTCTTCCTGTCCAGCTTTTGGCTGCGCACTTTTGCGTCCAAGACCGACAAGGACCTGTGGATTGGAGTCAGTCTGGCCACCGGCGCCATTCTCTGTATCCTCACTCTCGTTGGCGTCACGGGGCTGGTAGCCGTTTGGTCAGGAGCATGGCCAGGCCTTGATAACGCCGATGGGTCCGTCGCCTTTTTCATGCTGCTGCAGCAGCTGCCTAACTGGGTCGTCGGCATGGTGCTGCTCATGGCCGTGACGCTCAGCACGGCTGCCTTTGACAGCTTGCAGAGCGCCATGGTCTCTTCGGCTTCCAACGACCTGTTCCGCAACCGCCTGGGCGTGTGGCCGATCCGGGCCGCCGTCGTGCTCGTCATGATCCCCGTCATTGTAATCGCCCTACGTGCGCCTAGCATCCTCCAGATATACCTCATCTCCGACCTCGTCTCGGCCTCGACCATCCCCGTCCTGATTCTAGGCCTTTCGGACGACTACTTTTACTGGTGGCGCGGCTTTGATGTTGTCTGCGGCGGGCTCGGCGGCATCCTGTCCGTCTTCATCTTTGGCACCGTGTACTACGGGAGTGCACAGGCCGGAGGCGAGCTCATTCTGCTGCAGCAGGGTCTGTACACTGGTGACTGGGGCGTCTTTGGTGCCTTTGTGGCCGCTCCCATCGGAGGCCTCATCTTTGCATTCCTTGCCATGCTGGGGCGTGTCGGTTTCCTCTTTGCCAGGGCCAAGATGACGGGAATTCCGTTCAGCGCCTTCGACCGGCCCATGGCAGGAGTGGCGTCGCCGGCCCGAGCCGAGCCTGGCTTTGAAGATGGGGAGCTGCGCGAGGAGGATTCCATCACGGAGCAGGAGCCGGGGATCAGTGGCAAAGTCGGCAAGTTCTTCTATTAACCGAGCAAGGAAGGGACTTTTCGCGCCGTGGCAAGTGTCTCAAGTCCCGCTCGTGAAGAGGACGCTAGAGGTTGGCGTAGGAGCTCCTTGGGGTCAATGGACCAAAGACTGGCTGGTAAACATGTGTGAATGGGGAGAAGTGGTGATTCTTCATTTAGGGCGTGAGGGAGGCGAGCTCGAGATCAGAGTTTGGATATTTTCAACTTGTTTGTCCAAAGCACATTGCCGACCAGACGATACGCAGTAAGCAGATGGGTTGAAAATGGAAGGAAGGACAACGCGCTCATACTATGAATAATTTTGTCGTTGATACGGAAGCCGCGATTTTCAGCGTTTGTCCATCCCAGTGGTCCGCCTTTTTTTTTTTTTTTTTCTTTTTTTTTTCGTGTTAACGTTTTTTTGAACATACGTTCGGGGGGAATCAAGAACTACAAAAAGAGACCGGTTTGCGGGTATCTGTATATTTTGGAAACCTTGACCAAAGCTGAATATGAATAGTACATGGACGTTATGTCATTAGATGGTGACTCTTTGAGCTATGATGCAAACTGGGACGTGTGGCACAGCTGGTCGGTTCCATATAATACACTTTAGGAATACATCAAAGAAAGTCCCGAGAAAGGTCCGGTCCCTAGCTGGCTGACTGGGCCAACACTCAGGAGGACTCACAGACAATCTTAATATCATTGGGCACCGCCTTGTTTCGCCAACAACTCCAGACCGCGCTTTTCTTCCTGCCAGCTCTGATACGTGGTTTCGTCGGCGTAGCCAAACACTTTCCAGTCGCTAGGGGTTGAGGCATTCGAGTCGAGTTCGCGCATCATGATCAGGTGCTCGGTCACGTCGAGCTCCTTGGGCGGGCCGGTGCTCACGCCGGTCTTGTCATTAAAATGGGCGAGCCTTTGCCGGCTGCGGATGGTTACGACGGCCTGGTGAGCTGTCGTCCTGGTACCGTCCCTTCGCGGTATTTCCATGAGCTTGTGGTCGACGATCCGCGGGTACATCAAAGTGCTGGTATAGCTGACAAGCTCCCACTGTCTACGGATGCCCGTGGGCCGCTGCAAGACTTTGGCAGATAGCATTTGATACAGGCTCGGCAGACACACCCTCCTCAGAGTATCCAGGTCGCCGGCTGCAAAGGCCTTGGAGAGCGAGCGGTGCAGCTCCTTGGCAGTCGGCACGATCTGGCCACGCTGGATCTGGAGGCGCCCGCTGGCGAGCACAGACGGTTTGGAGGCGATGTACGAGGCCACCATGCGGAAGGCGTCCATCGACTTGGTCTTGACGCGATCCAATTGCAGCTTCGCGCCCTCGGTGGGACTTTGGAAAATCGATCGAAAAACAGGAGGCGCTATCAGTGTTCCTGTTGGCGACGCGCAAGGCTTATTGGTTAGTTTGGGCTTCACATACGGGCTTTTGGGGCAGTATCACGTTTTCCACACTGTGGAAGGCCGCCCCCGGAGCCAGTCGAGAAAAGCGGGCGCGTCGTACCAGGAAGCATGAAAGAACCGACTATTCCCTTGTCCATCATCTGAGTGTTGTTCCCTTGAGCAAGGGCGGCGCGTGCGGTCCGGTTATTGGCCGCTTTTTGGGCCATCTGCCTCGCCGCCTTCCGGTAGGCGTTGGCGGATGCAGACATTCTTGCGTGCTGTAGGCGACAAGGCACACGTCTGGGGTATTCGAACCAGGATATTGTAAATAGGCGATTTGCTCTCGAGATTCCTTGGAGCTGCCTCCGAGAACACCGTATTATAGTCCAGCCCAAGTCTTTTTTTTTTTTTTTTTTCGCTTTTTCGCCGAATGTCGGCGCTGCCTTGCCGTCCAAACCAAGAACACCTTCTCGGCGCGATCCCGTCCGCGATGTCCGAAGAACTCTGGCACGCAATTTCGAGTGCCGCAATGTTGGAGGTTACGATCTACAGTGGTGCCTTGTCTTTTATGCGAGTGCGCAAAAAAAAAAAAAAGACCGAACGATTCAGACCTACGTTGTTATGCTGAGGAATCGTCATGAAAAACTCTTATCGCGCTGGCGATAAGAAAAAGATCCCAGCTTAGCAGGGGGACGGACAGCTGTACCTTACATGGGCGGGGGGCCACTTGGTTCTTCAGTAACTGCCTATTGTACTGTACCAAATATATCAGTGCCCCACTGCCTTACGTAGCAGGACCCTCCAGGCCTGGTAGGTTTTGTTACGGTCGGTCCTCGGTAGCCGCCATCATGTGTACAAGTACAGCCTACTTGGGGTTAAGGTACCTAACACCTACGACCAACCATGATGGGCAAGTTGCTTTCTTTGGGCTCCAAGTCGAAGAGGTACCGCACAATAAAGCATTGTGTTAACCTATACTTGCAAAATAAACTTCGACTCAATTGAATTTGTATTACTTGCTTGCTTCAAAAGCCACCACAAATTCCACTCCCACATATTCACTTCTCGGAATCGCCATACAAATAAGCCATCTCGACCTCAACCTTTCAGCCCACTCCCGCTCCAACCCAGGCCTCGTCACGTAACGCACGTCAACCAGGCGTCCCCGCACGGACGACATAACCCACCAGGGCAGCTCAGGCACCTCGCATAAACAAAGACTCACAGGGAGGGGGAAGGCCCAAGGGAGGCAAGCAAAACAAACAGGAGACTGGAACCGCACGTCGCGCACCTATGCCGGTGCAGCAACGGCCTTTCGGCACCACCAAGCGCCATCATGGCACGGCCGTATACAGGAACAAGGCCATAGCCACCTCGGCCGGCAGCAAAGCAGCTGCCTCGCAAGTCACGCCCCCGCCCGTCACCGACATCAACGGCTGTCCCGTCGCCGGCCCCTCGCTCCTGCATCCTCGCATCGCCGTCCTCCTCGGCGTCCCTGCGCCCTGGCACTTGCCGCTCTTTGCCTGTCGGCTCCTCTCCATCGCCCCGGCTGTCTGGTTCGCCATTCCGCCCGTCTTGCGCCTGTTGCTGAGGCTACAGGATGCCTTGTACGTCGGCCTGCAGCACCGGAGCCGCGGCGAGGGGGAGATGCGACGATATTCTGGTCAAGTGGAGGTCCTACTGGCCATTATATGGGTGCGTTGTGCTTTTCTTTGCCTACCTAGTACACCAGACAAGACTGAGGCTAGAGGCAATTCTTGTCCTGATTCAACATCTGAGGAGTATTATGGATTTATATTCCTGACAAACTTGCTGACGACCACCATGGTTTTTGCCAACTAAACAGTGCAGCGCCTCTGGCTATTTGTCCTTCTTTTTCACTGACTGTCTCATGTCTCGCTGGTTAGTTTGTGTTTCTGTCCCCCCTTCACCTTCGTTGTATGCATGGGTTTTTATGCCAATCTACTGAGTAACTTTGTCGACTAAAACATACTCCCATAAACCCTAACCACCAAAATCCAGGCTTTTGAATTACACACCACAGGCTACTATAGTCCGCTTGCTAGCAGTAAATGCTTTGAATGGTTACTTGACCTCTTGGGTACTCTACTTGGCGGGATCTTCACAAGATGATCGCTTGTTACTTCCAGCCTGGATAGCTATAGCAACCATCTTGACCGCCATTTACCACACGACACAACGCAAGATCAACATTCGGAAAGAGACCAACATATCCATCAGCGTTTTCTCCATCGCCAGCTTCACAAGCATGCTTTGCTTGTTGGCTCAACTGCATTCGGATAGAGCTCAAAGCTACCCGGCGGTTCCTGCCATAACCTTCATGAGACAGGCAAGATCCATTATCGAAAGGATAATCGATATGGAAGGTCGTTTGCGTGAGGGTTATGGGTAGCGCGCAGCATCATCACCTAGATTAAAGAATCAGGACAGCCAAAAGAGAAAAAAATAATAAAAAAAGTAAAAGAAAAGGGAACATTATGAAGGAGAATATTGTTGCATTACTGCTTAAAAAGGCATGCTGGAGATACTGGTGGCGGAGCATAAACGCCCAATCAATCATCAACGTGTGTATGAAATCAACCAGGCATCCTTCCAGACCAAGTAATAACCACATGCCCAAACTCCATCCTAATGATATCTCACTGCACTCATCAGCAAAACTCGTTGAATCCTGCACGCTGTGTCGATCCCCGACCGACGAAAGAGTCGAGAGCTAGCAGGCGACGCGGCCATTTACCATTGCATACCAAAGTAGTTTTGGAAGCAATATTATGGTACGAGCCCCTAGCATACATATGTGGGGAGGTCGACGGGTGCAACCGATACGACGGTGCTAGAAACCGTGGATCTTGATGGTCTTGGGATCCATCTCGAGCCCCTGCTTCTTGTCGATGAGGAAATCGTGCATGGCCTTGCGCTGATCACCCTGAAGCTGGATGACATCACCCATCTCCGAGTCGGTCACGATGGTGCCATTGCAAGCTGAGGAGCGTGGCAAGACGGTCAGCTGTGTTATCCTTTTATGGGGATAATCAATACTCATAAGATGACCAGATGGAACTCATACCGAATTGTTTCTTGACAGTGGACAAGATCTTCTTGCGGGAAAACTTCTTCGGGATGCCTTGCACCGTAGTCAAGGTTTTGCGTCCATTGCGCTCTGCGTTGATTCGTTACGTATTAGTTTACTTTGCGTTTCTGTGCGGGACATTGCACGCGACAGGCCGCAAGGTGCCATTTTTGTCTGGTCCATATTACTAGCCAACGGCGAGAGACGGGATGTAGATGTACGTACGCTGGATGCGGATGTGGATGTACTGCGCTTGCGCATTAGTTTTATCACCAGTGTCCTCGTCGGCTTCGGCGAAGGGGTCTGAGGTGGGGTAGAAAGACCCTGTCAGTATGTGCTCAATCCTGAAGTTCTGCTCGTGGCAGCCATTTTTGGCTTGATCTCTTCCACAGCCGACTGTATAAATCCCAAGTGATGCCACGAAACACAGCCACTCTCGTAAAGACCAGATTGCAAGGGTAAATCATAAGAACATACCAACAGTCCGGAGATTTTCGATGGACATAAACCCTGTTTTCTCGGGGTGTCCTTTGGGTGGAGAGTTGTGTCGATGGGTTTGGGGATAGCGACCGACGGCTTTTGCGTCTCGCTCTGGTGATGAAAAAGTAATGGGTGTTGAGGTGGATGTGGGAAATTAGGCGTTGGCTTTCTTGGGTGGGAAACGAAGACTGTTTGCTAGCTTTGCGAGTGATGACCTGTCGTGATGGTTTTGTAATAAGACGCGGATGAGGGAGAGATCGGTGTTGGCAAAGAGTGGGTGGCGAAATGGGTCAAATGGTTGGGTTGGTTGATGAGGGGGTGGGTCAGTCACTGGTCCTTGCCGCTTGTATGTGATGCCTCAGGCTACAGAAGGTAGCTAGTGGTATCTAGTAGTATCCATGGGAAAGTACCTAGGTTCCTTGATTACAAGGGGACTCCTCCCTTGAAGCAAAGTGCCTCAGGCTTGTTCCCTCCCTACCTTAGTCAGCAGGATCGCAACCGACGCGAGCAAAAGCTTGGTGGCGTGGCTGAGCCACATGATGCTACGCACAACTGCAACCCCCTGCTGGACTGTCATGGGTGTAAAGTCAAAAATTCCCTCGTGGTCATGGTTCTTGGGTTGCGGCCCAATTAGGCAGATACGCACTAACTAATCAATAGTAGTAAGTCAGGACAAGAAGGCAAACAATCCGAAGTTGCGCCTTTTTCTTTCTCTGTCTTTCTCTTCCTCAATCTCTCCCTCACTACAAATAAGCAGCCATGAGTACCGGCGAGGCCCGAGAATACGGTCCCGATACGAAACCGGCCATTTATGCTTTGCCGACGGCTGGCGGCCAGTCTGATTGTTTACCATGGCGCCCAATCTGTCATTGTTCGTGCGAATTTGGTCCCGTACACTTTGATGACGCCATGGTTAATGCTGTTAAAAACCCAAACCTCTTGTCTAGCTGGCTCTTCCGGGCGGATATATTATCCGAGATCGAACAGGATCAGGCCGAGGTGTGCCCTGTGCAGGGGGAATCCACGCTGCCTCGGTGTCCGGATCTACAAGGGTTCAGACTCGAAAGAGCGTATCTTCGACGAATCATCCCCCGAAACACCAAGAGGGACCGTCCAATGATTCAAAGCTGCACTTTTTATGTGGAATCCACGCCAGAACCATATACAAGCACTAGGAGAAGTCTCGTGCTCTATCTTCCTCATCTGGATTGCGCAGAGGACTTTCCCTTTTATCACCCCCAAGTCCTAGGTGTTGGTCTGCTTCACGACTGGAACTATGAGGAGGGCAAGGGCACCTTCTCTGTCCACTACCAGTTGTTTGCCGGGGGGTCAATGACTCCTAGACTGCAAAGCACAGCGCTGAACATGCTCTCAATACTACACAAACTTGGTCAAGGGCAACTCAACGGCTACGTTAAGCGAGTACATCATGACAGACTAGTTCCTCAGTCAGCACTCCAAGACAGATACTCGGGTCTCAGGGATCGCTATGCCAGGGAGCTTGTCAAGGGATGGTCAGAATCTACAGACCCCATGAAGCACGTATTTGAAGACCTCTGCATAGCCGCTTTCTTGATTGAACTCTGGGCAGAGATGTATAAAGCAATCGAATTCCCAGGCTTTGTGGACATTGGCGCCGGGAATGGCCTCCTGGTCCACATCCTGAACCTGGAAGGCTACCGGTCAGTCTTGATGTGATCTTGCGTAGTTGACGTTTCATCTTGATTACTTTATTGAACATGTCTTCTGAAATTGTGGCTGACCAAGATACAATGAGTGGGAGATAGTGGCTGGGGTTTCGACGCTAGGGCGCGGAAATCTTGGCGTGTCTACAACCGTCTTCAACCAGATGGGCGGCCAACTCTGCAGGAATTGGTCCTAATACCGTCAATCGCTGGTCAGGAAGGCTCCTCAAGTAAAAATGACGTAGAAGTCTCGCCACAGACCGTGGGGATCCACGATGGCGTTTTCCCCGAAGGAACCTTCATTATATCCAACCATGCAGACGAATTGACCCCCTGGACGCCGCTGCTCGCCACGGCTTCTGGGTGTCCGTTCATAGCCATCCCATGCTGCAGTCACAACTTGACCGGCGCCAGGTTCCGGGCCCCGCCGCCAACTGACAAGAGCAAGTCGCACTCTGCTTATTCGAGTCTTGTAGCTTGGGTTTCCGATATCGCCGTCGACTGCGGGTGGGAAGTAGAAACCGAGATGTTGCGGATACCTAGTACAAGGAACGCGGCCATAGTCGGAAGGCATCGCACAGTTGATACCACCGAGGTGGCCATCGACCAAGTTATTGCCAGGTACGGGGGTTCTGGTGACTACCGTGAGAACGCCATGAAACTTGTCAAGTCTACCTCTCCACGGGGACACTAGCATATAGCATACAGCCCTAAGCTTACCCACCCACCTAGGCCTGCTAGGCCATACCTAAGAGCACTTGCCGTCCTGTCTGACTATTGAGTTCAACAGTATGTGACGAGTATATACCAATGCATAGAATTGAAGAAAAACATTCTTTGAATTTCGCCTTACCATTTCAAGCGTCAGTCATCATCCCAATGAGTCCTACTAATGATAACAGGCCGAGCCGGATCCCAAGGCCCATGAATTTCGTTTTTGTACTTTTGCAGGCCGAGCAGCCACCAGCTGCACCCGCCCATAGCTACAGCAGCGATAAGACAGGCTGCCACCATGCCAAGAAGGCCGCTCCTCCACGGAAAACCCGCGTTGGTTCCGTTGCCGGCTAATGTCACGCCAACGCCAACGCCGGCGCCCGCCACGAGCAGAAATGTGAGTAGAACGTGGAAGCGCCAGCTCCGGTGGCGTGCATACCGCCGAAACACAGGGAACAGGCCAAATACCTCAATGCTGAAGATGGTTAGGCCGAACACCTGCCCAGTTGAGGGGAGGCGGCTGGCCAAAACCGTCGACGCCATCAGTGCGGCATTGGTGGACAATGACGCAACAGATATGTGATTTACACCTGTCCAAGATCCTGAGTAGTCGAAGAAGAAAATGTTGATGGCAAGCAGCCAAAAGGACATTGCCCAAATGCTGTCTGAAGACGTGGACCTGGTCAAAGACTTCAAAATCGGAGAGAGACCCAGGAGAGTGAAGTAGATAAGGAGCGCCGACTTAAGCGCATTCGCACGTAGCTGTGCCCTCCCGCCTCGGAGTGGGGAAGAGGGCCTGTGCCTTGGGGACAGCGTTGTTGCAGTGGCTGATGGGCCATTTCCGCTCGCGTGAGAGCCTGTAGAGACCAGTGAGCTGGCCGAAGTGGACTGTGGTTGTGCGCTGATGGAAAGTAAGCTGCCCCGCCGGCTTCCTCCTAGCTGGTCGTTGTTTCCAACAACCAGCCGGGGCCGCTCAGAGGTGAATGCTACGCCCGTTGGCCTGGGCCCGCGGGACCTGGAGCGTTGTTTCTGGGGCGAAGATCGACCGTTGGGAGGATTCTCGGCGGTGTCGCTGTCGCCGGCGCGCTCAGCAGCCTCAAGGCCGACCCAACGATCATAAAGGCACCATCCCAGGAAGGTCTCGAAGCTGGAGACGCTAACAACCGTTATGGGACTAATCCGCTCCTGAAAGATGCCTACAAAGCAGACAACGAATATTATGACAGAACAGACATGTTGAACGATGACGGTCGAGTCCGCGACCAGGGGCCAGAATTCGTAGGGCTGGAGGCGTGGGTTGCGCTGTAGGTTTTCGAGAAACGTTGCCTGATCAGTGTAGTTGTCTGGGTCTGTGTTCCAAACCGTGAATTGGTTGATTAGATATTCGATCTCGTTGACCGAGTGCAATTGCGAGGGAGAGGGGTCAATGAGATGAACTAACAAGATTGCTTCACCCAAAGGAGCTTCTTCCAAGCACGCTTGCCTCTCCTCCGGCTCCGACTCCGGTCATCACGCTGCTGATGCAAGCGACGCGGGTTGTTCACGTCGACATCGGTGGCACCCGACAGCCTGGCCGGAACCAGGTATGACGAGGAGCCGGTGCGGGCGGCCAAGGTGTATGGCAAGTCTGAATCCGAAGGCAGAGACGACTTGTTCAGGCCCGATGGAGGTGCCATAAGGCAAGGGTCAATTGGTTCCGAAGGGCGCCCAAAGGTAGCCCAAAGCGAATGTATGCACAAGTGCGAGGTCGTCACGGCCGTTAGTTGAAGGGCTGAGCTCTCGGGAGAGCAGCTATGTCAGCTGTACTCGGTCAAGCGAACCTACGCCTGGTCTACAGTAGTCTAGATTGATTACACCCTGCACGCGTTTGCTTTACGGACTTGGCATTGTGGCTAAATCTGACAAAATTTCGACCGCAGCAGGTGGCATCCAGGGGGAAGCCAAATTTGGGCGCCGATCAAGTGGGGTCTACGCTCGGGCTTTGGCCGACTGTGTTGATGTCTTGGCTTTGTGCGTGCTGTACGGTATTTTTTTGTAAACGATTGCATGAATATGCCTCTTTTGAGCGACAGGTAGCGTAGCAACAAGGTCGCGCGTAGGAAGGCCAGAATTTGAGTACCCTTGGTACCGTACTGTGCTCCTTAATAAGGGTGAGTGGGCTCATCAGTGGGGTACTGCTAGCTTCTCAACTTGCTTGTCCCTTTGCGACGCAGACAAGGAAGCAATGAGCTTGGACTGGCTGATGTGATTGGCAGCAGCACCCGGGTCCTGCGTGGTACCAAGCCTTCGAGGTCTAGACCAGCGTCTTGTTCAGCTCCTAGAAAAGTCTTAGCAAAGCAGGCAAGGCAGGGAGAACGATGCATCCTTCTACCAGCCGTGCATGCACGTGGCCAGCCATCCATGAATTCCAGGCCTTTTTGATTTGCATATCCCGCTTGCATTTATTTTCATTGCGTGATTTAATTTTGTGCCACAATGGAAACCAATATCAACCAGCGGCATTTAACCCGGGTTCTGAATGTGAAAGGACTTACATACACGCCAACTAAGACCCAGATTTGGGAAACTTGGTGACCAGCAGTGCAAATCGCCGCAAGAGTAGCAGCAATTTAATGAATCATTTCATGTGGGAACGGCTGACTGAGGTGGACGGGGCTCGGGTCACCCAGCCCGTTAGAAGCAAGGTCTAGAGAGCATTGTTACTGAATCTGATTGCTTGCCCCTACCTGACCGCACTGTCCAACACCAATTTTAGTAGTGGTTGCGGTCCACACCTGCCGAAAAGCGATAAGGTTGGGGGTTGTGCTGGATGGAAGCAGATGCACCCCTGCCCTTGTCCCTGCCTTGACATACCCGTTCCGTCCAAGCAAGGACAAGTCAGTGATGGATACGACGGGACGGCAGGGTATGCTGCGTCTTAGACTCTTAAGTCAATTGCCGCGGAGGTACCTTTAGTAGAGCTGCACTCCATCTAGCCTCAACTCTTACATCTCCACATTCGTTTGTATAAGTAAAAGGCTTGACCCCCTTGCATGAGAAGCTTTATACCTAACAAGGCTGCCTCTCAGATTTTGTCCTTCTCGACTGTCCTCGCCATTGACAAAGTCATTTACGAACTCGTCAGTCTTGCGTCTTGACCCTCACGAATCCTCACAAATCCCGCAAAGCATCATCAACATGAAATCGACCGCGCTCCTGCCGTTCTTGTGCGGGCTTGCAGTCGCGCTACCTGCTACTATCAACCACGATAGGGAGCCCGATGCGCATCACTTTGCCCCCCTGACGAGGATACATCCTTCGGCAATCGAACAAGATCTCGAGGCGCCCATAGATAACAGGCCACAAAACCCATCAACTTCCGATATCCCGTCTGTGATACTGGCCTCACACAAGCCCATCCCATCAACATATCTCCTGGGGCTGCCTAGGACCAACAACCATTTGGACGAACCCGCTGCGCCATCCGCACCAAAATCAGCGCCTCCAAGTGACTTGGTCCACGAGCACGAAACGCAAACACAAACGCCAACTCAAACACACGCCGCTCACCCATGTGTCTCCCATCAGCATGTTGATATCGCTGTCATCTGCTTCGTGGCTATGTGTCTTTTGGCAGTTGTAGTCGTCGAGGCGAAGGACTCCCTCTGGTAAGTAAAGACACTGAAAGGACCCTCACATGCGCATAATGCTAACAGGACGCACTGCAGGTCATGTCGCACAGCCAACGACGCTGCCGACGGCGCCATCCGCCTGGACACTGAAGCTGCTGTTTCGGCAAAGCAGTTATCAGTTCAAGCATGGGCTTACTCTGATGGAGATGAAAATTCCAAATATGAGAAGACTCAGTTATGATCATCCAGCACGAATGGCCTTGACGAAAATTCCTGTTTCTTTCAATGTCTACGGAGTACTGGCGATGTTTCATTGTATACCCAATAGCATTTTCCCCTTGAGCAAATGGCGTTTGGTTATGATTGATTTTGAAAAATAATTGGTTCACGATAACCCTTCTTGGAATTTGGAACTAATAAGGCGTTGGATGGGATTGCTTGTCTGGCAATGGCTTGGTTGTTTTTTATACTTTTGGGTTCCGTGACGTTTGCATATTCTCTATTGTCATCACTTACCTCATTGATATACCACCAGTCGGCATTTTCCCTTACTGCCCTGTCGTGCCAAACAGGCACGTATGGTAGATGTACTACCAAACCCAAAAACAATATACTCCGACCACGGATTTTTGTCATCATACGAGATGTTACAGCTTTTCTTGCCTGGTAGTGGTCTGTGGGAAGAAAGTGAAATAATGTTGTTTACGGCACGAAACAAGCGAAATTGAGATTTTTGGGCGGGCATCGAGAGCGAGGGTATCCCAAAAAATCGGGTGGGTAGGCAGAGGATTGGTTTGTTGTCTCTATCTGAACCCTGGGCCAGGCTGCCCCCTTGGATGCAAGGTGCTTGTGGTGACTGTGTCGTGGCCCTCATACTGAGGGGATCCCTGCTGGCTCGAACATGGCCTACGGAGTATTGGAAGATCAACTTTTGTCGGTAAGCTGAACCCCAATCAATGCCAGGCAGGCAACTTTGGTAAGGCTCCAGCTGTGCCACATTTCGCTGTCCGCGGATGCGCATGTTACAGCTGACATTTTGTTTCTTTTAATTTTGACCTGCATCGTCGCATTGATTACCATGCGAAACACCTTTTCAAATCTGGATATATCAACCGTGACTTGGGCTTAAGAATATGAATCAGATAAGCACTTAATCACTCCTGTCCCGGGCGTGTCGACACACCTGAAAGATACTATATCCTGGTCAAAACTGCAGCAGCTTGACAAGACCTCAAGCTGTTTCCTTGTTGGGCTTTTGCTCCATGGTCTTTTTTTTTTTTCTCTTTCTTAAAAAAAAAAAAAAAAAAAAAAAAAAAAAAAAAAAAAAAACCCGTACCCGCAATGCCTGGTTGCTTACCTACCTACCTAGTAGTCTAGTTAGCTACCACTTAATTACTGTCCATACAGTAAACGGACAGACGAGAGGAATCATTTTGTCCTCCCCTGCTGTGCTGCCGCTTTGATGCGCCATAATACGGCTACGCACGGCACCTATCTACGTACCTAACTAATGGACTACTGTCCGGTTCGGCACACACATGTGTGTGTCCCATATGGTGGTGCCATCTGTTTGTTTGTTGGCTTGCTTCCACGTCTTGAGCCTCTCTGCTCATTATGCACAGATGTTATAACCGACTTGTTCATTTGACCGCCTATCAACGGAACGGCCTGCCAGTTAGTGCTGCAGATGATTGCCCTTTTTGTATTGCCCCTCCCCCGCCGTCGCGGCCTAAAATCCTCTCCAAGTTTGCCAAGCCAGCGACCGGTGCCCGTATCAAGCCTTGCTGCTGTACGTCCACGTTCCCAGCTGACCGCCCTGGCAAGGCTACCTACACACATAATACAGTCTCTATCTTAAGTAAAGCAGAAAGAGAGAGGGAGGGGGAGAGGGGTCCATTATTACCTTGGCTACGTAGGTAATTTTTACGAGGCAACCCCAGGGCAATCCAACCAGATACCATTCCGCACCCCCACCTCAGCCGAGGGTGCCATTCCGATCTGCTCGTGTGTCCCTTGCGGCTCTTCTTCAATAACCAACTGCTTCTGCATTGTACCATCCACCTTCCTCCCTAACCATTTTTTTCCTCTCAAATCACAGCCCTGCTGGCTCCGAGGGACCCACCACAATCTTACCTTCTCGCACATAACGCTGCCTCGGTAAAGTCACGCGCGCATCCCACGTACGCGCCGGAGACGTACATAACCAAAAGCGGGCTCGATCTTGTCAACAAAAATAATCAACTCTCAGCGAAGAAAGAGGCCATGTCGTTGCAAGTGGAGGAACGGCGCCGTGGCCGTTCACGTTCTCCCGGCGGCCGTGACAGGAGCCGGAGCCGCGAACCCCCTGCCAGGATTGTCGAGGCCTCGGCTCCATACCCCGATGACGATAGAGATGGCGGTGTGCGCATGTATGATTATGAGGACCCTCGTTCTAGGGGTTACGACCCGCCATACCCTGGCAGAGACCGCGATGCTCGCGACGAGCCCGACAGATTTTCGTACCTTCCGCAAAAATACGCCGGCCAGCCTGAGGGCCGGTCTCGGCGTGACAACCGGGACCGTTACGATGATGACGATCTGGCATACGGTGCCAAGGAGCCTCCTCCTCCTCCTTCGTCATCCAGTTACCAGTACGCCCAACCAAAGCAGTACGAGTACGACAGGCCTGATGAGAGGCTCACGTACTCGTCCTCGCGCCAAGACAGCAGCCAGCTTCTCGTCGCCGGTGAGCCTCGTCGCCGCGACAGGTCCAGAAGCCCTGGCCCATCGTCTAGCTCCAAATATTACCGCGACGATCCCCGCGGCTCATCTGCCAGCATCGTGACGGTCGAACCGGGGGTCAGCAGCAGCGCCAGTCGCCGGTCTAAGCGCGATTCGTCGCCACTGCCACCCACCGCTCGCATGTCGTCATTATCGGTCAGCGGTGGTCACCACCGATCAGGTAGTATGTCTCTTGCCGCCGCGCCGCCCTCGCCGCTGCTGGAATCATATCATGGTACATACCAGTCCATGTCTCCCATGCCGTCGCCGCTGATGATCGCCTCGCGTGATCCTCCTGGCCATGACACTCGGGTCCTGGATGTCGCGCCTCTCGACTCAGACGACGATGATCGGTACGGTGGTGGTGACAAGACGAAACGGCGCGCACGCTTCGCCGATCCAGCTGGTGACGCGGAGAGACTGGCAAAGGCGCTCAAGGGTAACGCGCCGCCCGACGTCGAGCCTCTAATCGAGATCCTGCCGGGCCTGACGCACGAGCAGATCATGACGCTGCGGGTCGAATACAAGCAGCTGGTCAAGACGGGCCCGGATCGAAAAGGTGTCAATATCGCCAAGCACATCCGCTCGAGGCTTAAGGAGGATGAGCCTAACCTAATGAAGGCCTGCTACGCCGTCGCGTTGGGCAAGTGGGAGTCGGAGGCCTACTGGGCAAACTATTGGTACCAAGGGGACAAGACTCGGCGGGAGCTGCTGATAGAGTCGCTCATGGGACGGACCAACGACGAGATTCACGAGATCAAACAAGCTTTCAGTGACAAAAAATACGACAATAGCCTGCGCAACTGCATGAAAACCGAGCTAAAGGAGGATAAGTTCAAAAAAGCAGTCATGATGGTGCTCGACGAGCAACGTATGGAAGAGGTAGACCGACATGGGCGGTACCTGCCAATGGACCGAATGCTCATCGAGGACGACGTGCGTGCTCTTTACCGCGCGGTCCGATCAGAGAAGGGTGGAGAGAGTGCCATGATCCAGATTGTCATCATGCGAAGTGACAGCCATCTTCGCGAAGTGTTGAAGCTGTACAGTGCTGAGTATAGGTCTAACTTTGCCCGTGATGCATTGAAGAAGAGCGGGAATCTTGTGGTGAGTCTACGGCGTTCCTTTCCACGTTAAGCGCTCCAAACCTGAATGCAAGAAGCGCGATGCTTCTTGTTGTTCAATTTGTCGCCATACTGACGAATCTGTTTCTCGTGTTACCCAGGGAGAGTTACTTGCACACATTCTCAACGGCGTCATCAACAAGCCGGTTCGCGATGCGCTACTGTTGCACCATGCCTTGACCGCATCGAAACGTGACGACCTGCGTCGGGAGCTGCTCACGTCCCGCCTAGTCCGGTTTCACTGGGACCGCCACCATCTTGCTGATATCAAGGTGGCCTACCGCGAGCGGTACGGCAAGGATCTGCAAGAGGCTGTGCGGGATGCGACGGGGAGTTCCGGCTGGGGAAAGTTTTGCAGGGAGTTGTGCATCGCGCGCATGCCTGACGACGTTAGGCGGGTGGAGCGGGTCAGCAGGCGTTGATTTCCGTGTTTATTTCCCGGCCGCTTCCTTTTCCTCCTGGAAAGCTAGTCTATAACCAACGAGTTTAGGTGTAATGTTGGAGATACTTCTGTAGCTCCTCCGTGTACAGGTTGTCTAGTTGCGGACAAATTCAACTTGGCTACAGTACAAATAGATAAAAATCAACAAACCCAATTTACAGAGGGTATATATACATATCGGACTTTTCTCTGCTATACGGTCCAGCCGATCCTGGTTAGACACGGTGCGAATCGCGCTCTCCGAATTCCGTGCCTTGCGCTTATTCATCGTCCACATGAAGGTTTGAAGTTTGAAGGCTGCGAGTAAACAGACCCAATACATTTGAAAAGATTAATTCCCGGCAGTTCGCTATATGAATTGGCCAAAAGTCTGGGGTATGCGGGCTGGGCCCAGCGCCATCAACTCACCCCAATAAATTGTGAGGCCCGATACAACAAGCACACTACTCATGCTGTTTATTGTCGATCATTCCGGTACAACAAAGAGGAGCAACAGCAGTAACAACACAGTAGCGTCTTAGCACAAGCACTAGATAGTCGTCCAAACTTTAATGGCCTCCCCTTTGACAGGAAGGGCCCCATAGCAATACTTTGGGACTTCGGGGTCCTGGTAACCAACTAGGCACGTTTGATCTGCTCCCTGATAAAATTGTAGCACAGACAGCGCGGGAGAAGACCCTCACCAGGCAGCGGGCGTCGTTAAACTGATCCATGACTGGAGCGAACTATTCGAAATTTCCCCAGCCCAGAAGAACTTGGAGCAAAGGTCGATTAACAATGCAACTCTGAAGCATGCGCACGACGACAAGTGGGCTTTTGAGTCCTCGGTGTGGCTGGCAACGGGAAGGGTTCCGGCACTACGCCTGCCAAAAGCAGCAGCTGTACTCTGTGGGTCGCATAGATAAGGGATTTGCCGCATCACTGATTTCTTCCAGACGGTGTCTAGCGCATATACAAGCTTTTTTGACTTGTCATCTCTACAAATAGGCGACACGAAGAAAGAAAAAAAAAAAAAAAAAAAAAAAAAGGAACTCGCGCTGTAAGTGTTTGGCGACAAGGAATTTACGGTCGTAGTCGACTGGTGTTTGGCCTCGCACATAGTTCCACAAGTGGCTGCTTGCCGGCTGGGGCATGCTCATCGGAGAACTATTCCAGCTCAGGAACCTTCTCAAAAGCGTGTGCCGAAAAGAAGCGATGGACGGTGGCGCGCGTGAAGGTGTCATCCAAGGCGAAGTAAGAGGGGATTCCGGGGTCAGGTTCGAAGGCCGATCGGTGAAATGCATGCTTGTCAAAGACCGAAGAGACGGAGTACACTGTGGGCTGTCAGGGGCTGCTTGAAGGGGTGTCTAGGAGTTTCTGTCTGATGGATTGCCCCGAACCCCGTCTGCTTCAGAGGCCATCACCTGACAGACACCCTTGCGCTTCGATCTGGATATCACCCTTGTTAATGTTTACTAGTATTTCACCTAGAATCTCCTCCAGCTCTCCTGTTTTGAAGATCGTACGGTTTCTTTCAGATGAACGCAAAAAAGATCATGACCCTTGAAGTGTGGGGGGAATTGTGATAAACACCCACCCCCCTTGCACAGCAAAGGGAGGAGATTAATAAACCTCCCACCGAAGGATTTCGGATTTGCAATCAATTTGATTCAGTATTAGAAAGCGACCTTCCGCGCAGAATGACCAAGACGGTGGGAAGCTATGGCGGGTTCCTGACAAACCCGACCCACCGACCGCAAAAGACAACGGGAGAAGGGGAAGGTATCGATGGAGAAAAAAGAACAAAAAAAAAAAAAAAAAGGGATCAAACCCAAAACGGTAACAATCCCAATCAGGTAGTGTTTTTCTACTTTCAAAACAAAACCAATGAAACCCGATGTAGTGGTTATCAACGCGCTGCAAGAAAACAAAATCAAGTCGTCATACAATTTATATGGTATTGAGTGTGCGTGTCTCTTTCATTGGCTCATTAATAGACTAAACCCAACCGTGAACTACCTACTCCAGATAATACATGACAAGAGAGCCTCGTCCAGGAGACTCAATTTGATTAGGGTCTCTTTTTCCTTATTCATTTAATCCAGTGTGTCAAGGCGCCCCGCCCCTCAAGCTTCACATGCTAAGAAGATCGGGCCCGTAGCCTGAAAAAATCATGGGGTCACCCATGCCGCCCATCACGGTTGCTGGTTCGGGATCTGGACCTGTTTTCAACGGCATGTTGTTGCCGTTATTGCTGCCCATTAATGGCAAGCTGTGGAACAACTGATCCGCCGACAGCGGTGGTTGTTGCAGCAGATAAGGGCTCAGCACTGGTGCCTCGGGTGTTCCGTCGAACAGAGGCGAGCAGCTCGAGAACCCGGCATCCGAGGCCGGCCTGTCGCTGTCGAGGCACAAACTTTGCGGCGAGAGTGCACCGGCCGAGAGCGCTCTCGGCTCTCCCCCAAACGCCATTCGTCTGTAGTTTGTATCCAGACTCAAACTCAAATCCAAGTTGTCCAGGCCCATGTCGAGGTCTGGTTCCACTTCTGCATCCGAGTATTGATTCCGGTGGCTGTGTTCTTGTTGCGGGTGATGGTGATGGTCGTCGTCCTGGCTCATGGCGTCACTTTGTTGCGCATTGAGTTGGGCGATTAGGTCTGCCATGCCAGCCTCGTCTTCGGGAAATGCTGAAGGTATCGGCATGTCGATGTCGCTATTGGGCCGGATGCAGCCGAGTTTGGATGCTATGGTGTGGACCACCGGTTGGCCACGGTCGTTGAGGTCGGGCTCGCCCAGGTCCCACGATTGTGAATTCCGAACCATGGCGTACAGCTTGTGGATGGTGGCAACGAGCGCAAACTGGGTGTTTTCCAGAACCTCGGCATAACCTCTAGGTATCTGCTTGTACTCGGTCTTGCGGCGCACACCGGCGGTGCATACCAAGCCATCATCCTTGCAGCGCCGACAAGGCATTTCTCCATCGCACTTGGTTGATTCCGTGTCAGAGGAGATAGGGGCAGAGGGCAAACTAGGGGAGGGAGCGTGCAATTGGTTTGGCGACCAACCTTTGTTTTCTTCATCCTACATCTCTCGCAAGCCTTCCATACTCTCTTGCCCCTCGATTCGCCCGTAGAAAGTGTCCTCCCTAGACTTGAGGTTGGCGAATGCGCCGATGCAGGAGCACGTTTTGAACTCCTCTGAGGGGCCTTCATGGGCTTGGAGCCTGATGTTGTCTTCCGAGGTGCATAGGACTTGGCATGATCGTCTCGCGGTGGTGTTGGTAATCCGCTCCCCATGGTTGTTATATTTTAACAAAATGTCTATAGGCTTACGTTGACCCTCGACCGTTTTGCCTAGTGACCTTGCGAACGCCACTGTGCTTCTCCGGCTGTGGCGCGCGTATAAGTGAGGGGGTATGTATGTATGTTGAAGCAGGCAGGTAATACCTGATGTCAAGTTTTTGTTTGTTGTGCGGATATATATATAAGCGTGCGTATGAGGGAGTATGCACGCAAATATGTTCAAGTTGGAAAGGATAGTGCCCAGACTAGGTCTAGAGAAGGAGACTAAATGCACAGCTGTTAAGCAAAATGTATGGTGCATGTATGAAATCATCAACCGTAACAGGACTAATGGCATCAGGTCCCAAGATCGAAAGGGGATTTAGGAGCTAATAAGGATGCGCCACCAACTGACGCTTATTAATACATAGACCCCTACCAAAACGGGTGTGAGAATCGGATCGGACTCGGGCTCGGGGTCTTGCCGCTGTCAGTCAGACCTGGGCAAAGAAAACCCATGTGGGTAATTTGCGTACTCCATAAGCATTGTAGGTGTGGGTGGATGTGGACATGGTAAACCTCGGGCTGATGTAAGTATGATGGGTCGAGCATCATCTACTTATTTGCAGGTACTTCCAATCGCTAATGTAGCAAGGCTTTTGCAATGGCATGTATGTACCTAGCTAGTTGCTGGCTCTACAAGTACAGGAAGCCCTTCGAGCCCATTAAACAAGGGAAAGAAAAAAAAGAAGAAAAAAAAACCCCTTGGAGCATTTTCATCCTTTCCTTGTACCCAGGTAGGCTGGTATTTCTTCCAAAAAGCTGCTCACAAGGAGTTATTTGAGCTGAGAATTGGACCGGAAGTCCTTACCTTCGGGTTTCGTGTCGACTGGCGGGTATTGGGTGCTAATTAGTCCCCGGAAACTTTCATGCAGAGAAAGCCTATCATAGTACTTACCGGAAATCTGTACCGCAAAAACCTAGTAAACCCTATGAGCAAGCTACCCTTCGACACTGGTAGAACACAACCCACAAATTAAGCTGCAAACACCTCAGATGATTGGCCTTTTTTTTTACTTGGCCTCTTTATGGGTGGCTTCTCCTGGTAGTGAGCTATTTGTGACTCCATGCAGTCCAAGTGCGGAAACGGGTTTAACAAGTTTGATGGACGGACAGACCTTATGTCCGACAGGCCGAGGCGCGAGTTCGCCCAGTTCTAAGAGAGGAAAAACAAAACAATGGAAATCCTTCCGCATATCCAAGTAAGGACCGGCTAGGTTCAGCTAGCGACATTGCGTCCAGCAAAGAAAACAAGCCATCCATGACTCGACTTTGTGGGCACAGCGTCTGCTTACATCGTAGCGGATGCTCTGAGATCGGGTATCGATGACTGTCTCTTGTCGTCACCTGTAATCAATTGCTAGGTGGGCAGAGATCTCCGAAAAGGGTTTTACGCCCATTCAAGAGTTCCGCGTTTTCAGGTTTTTTTTT
>NW_021940918.1:145870-178082 GCF_004337985.1 Pyricularia pennisetigena
AAAAAAAAAAAAAAAGCTTGTTTCTCATTCATTATTCTTGCCTGATTTTTATGTACTCCAGTACTGGCCTGGCATTAGCAATAGTAACGGGTAACAGACCTTAGAAAAGCAAGCCTAGGCCCACGCCAGAGCCAGGAAGCTTGCAAATCGAGCAACGGCGACAATGGCGACGAGAACTTTCACACCCTGAAAATCCCTTGGGCGCACAAAATTCTACGAAATGGAATGACCAAAAAGCCACATATGTCCCACATGTCCATTTTTAATTGACAACCTTACCTACGACGCGATTACCTACGCCTTCTTTGTACGACGCCTGTTCTTTCCCTTTCGGGTGTTAAATATCAGGGCAAGGCAAGCCTTCAAATCGAGAAGCTTGGGCAGGCAGTTACACTCGGAGAGGTTAGCGTAATTTCTTTGTCGAGGGTTTCAGTCAGTTATGCAAGTTTTCCTCCCCCCTTTGTACCATCAGTCCACCAATTTGGATGCAGCACATGTCCCGGTCATTCGTTTCAGACAACGGACAGCCTTGACTCTATGAAAACACCACAGTCGATCGCCTCTTTTGGTCAACAATAAGGTAACAAACATCCAATTACCTACTTGCTAAGTACATTCAGCACCTAAGGATGTAGGTTGCGATGCCCTGCTGTCAACCAATCGCGCGGCTTAGCCATTTCAATCAATAACGACCGCCGTGCAAAGAGAAACTGTGAACCTAGGGTTTGTGCCTGAATAAGCATCCACTTGCGGAGCTCCAAGCTGACCTTCGCTTGCTGGGCGCTCCATCTTCAAGGAATCTACAACAGCAATTCGACGTCCAACTAAAATAAGCAGGTTTCCCGACTTGTCTGGGGAACCCTACCCACTTTGATGCAGCGGTTGAGGGACGCTCCTTAGTCCTGTACCTGGCATTGTCATTTTAAGTTGCTCAGTAACGGTACTGTGTAAAGCGCATGTTCTTTTTTGAATTCAGCTGAACAAGTTGGTAATAAAAGTGTTGTGCTGAATCCACTGTGACAGGATGAGGATCAGCTTGCCACTGCAGATCTTGCACCTCAAAATGTGAATAGTGCAATCTCTTTTTGTCTCGACAGCACCGAACCAAACGTGGCCTTGAGAGTTAAACCTACATCGCTCTCTTCACGAATTGCACTGCCTCTGCCCTCGGTGCCAATAGTCAAGCCAGTCGCGAGCCTCTGGGGAATGGCAGGCCATTGTCCAGTCTCATAGAACCTTCTCTTTTCCAATGATCTAGCCCTCCATCCGTCTAGTTCCAACATAATAAACATCTAAACCTACCTAGTCTCAGTCGAAAGCGTTCACGGCCACGGCCTCGAACGGGATTGATCAACCTTTCAATCACTCGAGGCGTCATGGCTCGCTTCGACAACCAAGCCATCCGCATTGCCGGTCGCGTCTTCCACGCCCTCCTACCTTCATTCATCGCCGATCTCGTTTATCCCGACCACAAGCCTACCTATAGGCTTCACCCGACTTCTTACCTCGATGGCCTTCGCGGCATTGCGTCCTTTATCGTCTTTTTTTGTCACTATACGGAAGAGAACCACAAATACATGATACCGTCATACGGTCTTAACCCAAAGGGCCAGGTTAGCTCATGGCTGCAGCTCCCATTCTTGCGCATTGTGTTCTCAGGCCGACCGATGGTCCACATCTTCTTCGTTATATCGGGCTTCGTGCTGTCGCACAAGCCCCTGAAACTGTTGCATGCGAAAAACTTGGAAAAGAGCGCGGGCGCGGTGGCAAGCTCGGCTTTCAGACGACCCTTCAGGCTGTACGGGCCATGCATCGTTTCGACTTTCATCATCGCCATCTTGATACAGATGGGCTACATATACAAGCCGGTGGAGACATTTGGTGAGCAGCTCTGGAACTGGAAGGACGCCGTGTTCCACAGCATAACATGGCCGTGGGCTTGGGACTTAGATCTGAGGCCCGGATATGACGTGCATCTGTGGACTATCCCCATCGAAATGGCTCATTCGATGTTGCTTTTCTTGGTCCTCATCACTCTCTCCATGGTACGGCTGAGACTACGACAGTTTATCAATTTTGCTTTGATGATATACTGCTTGTGCTGCGGCAAGTGGGCTGGCTTCGAATTCCTCGGCGGCATGTTCTTGGCCGAGATCCGGTTGCTTCAGGCTTCAGGTGACGGCGAGTGGTGGGTCGAACTCCAGAAGCGGCACAGGATCCTCTCCATTCTGCGTTCGGTGTTTTGGAGTGGCGTCATAATGGTCTTTGTCTTCATCGGAGGCTGGCCCAATTTCGACGCAGACAAGACGCCAGGCATCAGGTATCTGAACGCCCACACCCCATACCCTTTTGCTACCATGGACCCTCTCGCGCCGCAGAAATACTGGTTTGCCCTTTCTGCCATCTTTGCCGTGTACGCGTGCGGAGAGCTGGCGTGGATTCGGCGGTTTCTGGACAGTTCCCTGGGCCAGTACTGCGGCCGGCTTAGTTATGCCATCTACATTGTTCACGGACCCGTCTTGGAGATGTTTCAAAAAATGACGATGGGACAGCCCTTCACACCGCAGAAGGGAAACCCGGGCGAGAAGGAGTTCGTACCCGCCAAGCTGGGCAAGGGCATCAAGGGCATGATCGGGGTTGAGGGGCCCACGCAGCGCTTCGCGTGCTGGGCAGCTGGGCTACTGATATTGTTCCCCATTGTTGTCTGGTTCTCTGACATATTCTGGCGGCTCGTAGATGCCCCGATGGTCGAATTAGCGCGCAAAGTTGAGAAGTTGTGTGTAGATGAGGAGATTGAGCCAAACAAGAGGAGAGAACACGAACAGAGGTATCAAATGGTGGGGGTATAGACATGTGCCGGCGCCCCTTTTACTAGTTTCCCTTTGTCAATTTCTGTACTGCATATTGCATATAACGCACTGTTCGGGGTGTTTTTGGGCACCCAAGAGTTAATACGAGGGTGCTGCGCACCAGTGGTTTTCTATTGCCGTGTATGTAACCTGGAGACAGATAGCTGTAGATGAAGGTACAAAGAGAACTTGGGGGGGAAATAAACTCGTTAATCGTTGTCATGGCATTATAATGTTTGAGACGTCTCAGCTCATACTGCCTTTCTCATCAAATTCGACAGGAGGCAACCTCAACTCGTCCCGTCCACGAACTTCCGCAACGCCCTCCTTTCCGCGGTAGATATACTTGACCTGGAGCACCTTTGTCTGGCCAGGGGCCGGATCCCAGAACCCGACGAGCCTGCTTTTGCGCAACCCCTGAGGGATGTGCAGGGACCCGGGCCTGTCTTCCTGGTCCGCGCCGATGACCAAGGCCGCAACGGCGATGGTGACGTCGGCCACTTCGTACTCGGAGTTGAAGACGGTCATGCCCGCATACGTGGAGCCCGGCACTCCGTACTTTGCTGCCAGCACGACCAGGCCGCCGCGCATCCGCTCGGCGGTCTGGCGGGCCTGAGTGCCCGTGGCCAAGACAGCCGTCAGCTCGTCGGCCTCGGCGCGACGACGGGCCACCAGGTCGGCGGTGGCGGCGACGCTGCGCCTCTGCGGCTTCTTGCGGCCCAGGTCCAGCGCCGCGAGGGCAAGCATGGGCAGGACGACCGCCCAAAGCACTAACCTCCTCGACGCGGCGCTGCCGCTGCCCGAGCGCAGCAGGATGGGTAGCCTGAGGCGCTGGGCCAGGCGCGACCAGTAGAGACTCAGGTGGAGGCTGGCGGGCGATAGGCCGACCTCGAAGCCGACGCTCGAGCGCGGAGAGGTGCGGCGCAAGGCGCGAACCGCCAGGTATCGCACCGTGCAGAGTTCGACCTCAAAGTGGTAGGCGCTTGGTCTGAAGGGGAGGCGAGAGCAGACCGCCTGCGGCAGGGCCGAGACCAGGTCCAGCCCGTAGCGGAGATAGCCTGCGACTTGGCCGGGGCTGGCGGCCGCAGAGACGGTCCACGACCCTCTGCTGCTCGTGATGGGGCTGCTTGTTTCCAGGTCCAGACCCTTGATGCCTCTGTCGGCGGGAGCCAGGAAGGGTTTGCCTGTCGCTCCCAGGAGGCCTAGGTTACCCGTTCCAAGGCTCGTATAGCCCACCTCCACGGTGGGCTCTGTGCGCAGAAACAGCAGCGGGGAGATGATAGAGGACAAGATTGATCTTCGGCCGAGGTGCTCCTTTGAGAACTGCGGAAATCCAGCGCAGGTGGTGGTGTCGTCGATGGCTCTGGCCTGAGAAGGCCGAAAGAAATCGCCGCTGTCTGCGCAAAAGAACCCCGTCCCGAATCCAAGTCTTCTCGACAGAGCGATGCCTGCCCTGGGTGGGCGCAGTGAAAGAGCCGTCGGAGTGGTGCTGACCATCAACTCTAGATTTAACGGTTGTGTGTGCCCCCGAGGGTGGATGGTGCGCGCAAGGCGTCCCGTCAGGCCTGGCTGAGGGAATATCTCAGACTCCAACTCCACGACAGCACTTGGCCCGCCATCGTCGACGCCCTTGTTCAAAAAGAGGTCTTGCCTGAGACGCAAATTGACCAAGGGTGAAGGCCGACCCCCGAGGAGCTGAGCCATGCGGTTCCGTGGCAGGGCTTCTGGGAGGAGTGGTTGGTAGCGGTCGGTGAGCAGCGCAGGAGGCACGGTGGTCAAATCACGCGCGAGGCCATATGACGCGGCTGTGAGCATAAGTACAGGGGCCGTCCTGAGTATCGGGGCGATTTCAGGCGGCTTTTCTTGATCCGTGGCTCGCAAGGACTCGGAGTGAGCGGCGGCCTGGATACGGTGGATGCCGGCGGCCAGGAGACGGCCCAGCGATGGCAGCGGCAACGATGTCGAGTGGCCGATGCAGAAGTCCAGAGGCGTGACCGAGGGCAGTTTCTGGGCCGATGCAGGTTGCCGAGACGAGGATCGGTCTCTCTCTGCGATGAACCTGACGCCGAGGTCCGTGGAGGACGGGAAATGCGCTGGCAGGATCGACTGCTGCTTTGGTCCGGCCACCGCATCGGTCTTTGGCTCGTCGGCCTCGTCAATTTCCTGACCATCTTCCTCGGCCAGCAGATCCTCCAGATACCTCTCCCTTCTCGCATCTTCCACCAGAGTTTCAAAGGCATCCTGGACGTCGGCCATGTAGATGGCAGCGACAGCCCTCATCTGCTTTGGCTGCGACTCTGAGTCGAGCAGCCTGAAGAGGCGAAAGTATGCGCGGCGGACCTGCTCCCTGGTCGGCGCATGTCGAGGGATACATAGCAGTTCAAAGTAGTCCCGGCTGACGTGAAGGTTTTCGGCACGCTCGGAATCTTCTACATCGTGGCCCTGACTCTGCGGGCCGTACATGCTGAGGTCCATGAAAGAAGAGGCGGCATCGTCAAATCCAAACTCGTATTCCCTCCGCGTGGCTGCAAACTGTTCATTGAGCGAGTAGCGCGAGTTGGCGGAGCGTAAGCTGCGGGCGGGGGGTTGCAGGTGGTTGTTGTTGTTGTTGTTGCTGCTGCTGTTCTGGTTGTAGTGGTTAAACAGATCAGCCACATCCTGGTCATTGAAGACGCCCGAACGACGCGCGTGAGTAGACCGCCGCCCTGCGTCCGTCATTTTTGTTCTAGTAGCTGTTCAAACAGCGAGACTGAATTGGATTTATTGGATTGACGTAGAACCTCATACGAATGCGAGTCCCAAGAATGAGTTACCAAATGCGAAAAAATATGTCAATTGAATCAAGAATAATGTTTGCTGTAGGGAAGTATAAACGACCAAAAAAAAAAAAAAAAAAAAAAAAAAAAAAAAAAAAAAAAAAAAAAATCGAGAATTCCAGACACTCAACCACGTCCCTAGAGTTCACATTGTTTATTCCGTGTGACTCTCAACATCCAGGAACCAACAACGTTCGCCAGGGGCAACTTGGGTGATGCCAGGTTATAGCAGGGCTCTGGTATTGGCTTTGTGTCAAGGGGTTGCCGGGTAGTGACCCAACCAAAGAGCGGGTATACCAAGTCACTATGTGCGTAATAGTATGTATGAATATATGTATAATACGTACGTACCTGGGAAGATTCATTCATCCGGATCGCTCACTGATTGGGTCGGCCCGCCTTACTTGGTTCCGCCCTAAATTCAACATGCGACAAAACGGGCCGATCCGGTAAATAAAACAGTTTTACACAACGTGAGCCATTCAAATACAATGTTCCCCCCCACTCATCTTCACATTATCTTCCATATAAACCATCGATCCCAAAAGGCATCAATGGCCCTTGGGGGTTTCTATCCTCATCTATCAGTACATACAAGCCAACGACCACCTGCGCACGCAGCAGCCGTTGCTCCAATTACAACATCAATCAGCTCTCTTAAAACTTGTATACTTGCTCTTGCTTGTATCCCAACTCTTTCAGGATGCCCGACACCTCGCCTTGGTCCTTCGGGCTAACCTTATCGCCCGAGATAGCCTTCATCATGCCTGGCGGTCCGCACACAAACACCTTGATATTCTCCTCCTTGGGCTCTGGCAGCACCGTCTTCAGCAGATCCTTGGTGATGTAACCCTTGGTTCCAGCCCAGTCCTTGGGAGGCTTGTCGAGGACGTAAAAGGCACGGAAGCGCTGCGGGTAGGTATTCTCAAGCTCGGCAAGCTGCTTCTTGAGAAGTATGTCCTCCTCGGTAATGTTGCCAACCACCAGCGTCACCTTGGTCTTGTCCGCCGGGTTCTTGAAGATGGCGCGCATGATCTGGTACATGGGAGTGATGCCAGTGCCGCCGGCAATCATGGCGACGTGAGGGTGCTCTGGCGGGCTTTGTCAGCAACAAAGGCTACATTCAAGATGGATTTTTTTGCCAAAGACTTACTGTTGGCGCTCCACTCGTACTTGGGCAACGGTCCCTTGAAGTCCAGTTTCTGTCCCGGAACCAGATCGTGGATGTGTGTCGACATGGGTCCACCCTCGTACTTTTTGACAAGCAAGTCCAGGTAGCCCTTCTGATCCTCGTCGCTGATGGGGGTGTAGGGCCTCATGACGGGCTTTTCCGCGCCTTCGGGCTTGAACTTGGTCAAGAGGGCGCTCGCGACATGCAGACCCGAGACCATGTCATCCTCGGGCAGCTTGAAACGCAGGCGCTTGGTGTTGTGGTTGACAAGCTCGACGTCGTCCAGTTGCAGCGACACGAAGCCCTTGTCCATCTCGAGCGCCTTCTTTGGCTCGACCCCGAGGGCCTTGACACCGGCCGCCGGCGTTGTACCCTGACCGAACATGAAGTAGGTTCCGAATCCGGCCATGCCGACGGCGCTCCCAATCAGGATGCCAACGCGCGAGTTGTTGCCATTTCCAGATTGCGGAGGAGGGGTAGTCGCGTAGCGGCGCACAGGCTATGAGAGACGCGAATCACGGTTGATGTTAGCGATATTGACTTCCACCAATGCAATTGTATACCAGTGTGGCCCTTTCTTTTATGTCCCGGGCGAACTTTCCGGAGAGCCCGGTGTCGGGGTAGCTTACCTGCTTAAGAGACTGGCAGGCCCGAATTGCAGGTCTAGCAAACATTTTGGCAATTTAAATGTATCTAATTGGGTTGAACAGGATATGTCCAGATAAGGTTTTTGTGTGCACTCAAATCTGGCTCTAGATGTAAGGGTGAGATCAGGTAGATAGATTGATGCACAGAGTAGGCTGGCTGGTGGGTAGGCAGAAGCAATACTGTCCCGACCATAGCTCTGAATCCAGCACAGCTCGAAACAAACTTCCATCTTACGTAGGTGGGTACCTGACCTTGGGGAAACAGCTCATGACGTAAAACCCAAACCCGCATTCAGGCACGTGACTTGGAGTCGCATGGATTGCTGTTTGATGGGTCGGGTCTGGACTCCAAACGGACGGACATTTTCACGAGTCAACAAACTGCTACCGAAAGTCTCAAGGTCGTATGCGATTCGGTTGTTTGCCGTCTTGTTTCCTTGACGTGCCGAACTAATGACTCGACGCACGAGTTCTACGGTAAAGTCTAGACTTTCAAGTAAAAACGAAGTGGTGATTAATTACCTGCGTACTGATTTAATTTCTTTTGTAACGTTTCCGGGGCGGGTATCATTATGTTCATTTGAATTTTTTTTTTCTTTCTAAATCTATTTTTGGCATATCTGCACAGCTACTTCCCAGCTTTAAACCAAAACCGTATCTAGGCCAGCTAGTTCAGCCTGGTAATCAACTTGCCGGCCTTGGCCTGCTGGTCGTCACCGTTGAACAGCCTCATCCAGACCTTGGGCTGCTCTTCAATAGAGGCATCTACGATGGTCTCGGCATCGCCCAGCTGCAACCTTCCGTCCGCGATAGCACCCATGAGCTCACCCATAATTGCCGGCACCTTGTCCATGTAGTCCAGCATGATGAAGCCGCGGATGGTGATCCGGCAAGAAATGACCTCGAACCAGTTCTTCAGCTTCAGAGGCTCCTCATTGTTGTACATGGTCACGGCACCGCACACGGCAACGTGGCCGTGCTTCTTGACCCGGGTCAGCATCAGGTCCAGGATTTCGCCTCCCGTGTTGTCAAAGAACAAATCAACCTCGTCGGGCGTGGCCTTGATCAGGTCCTCCTTGAACGTGGGCGAGTTGTAGTTGAGGCACTCGTGCGCACCCAGCGACTTGACAAACTTGCACTTCTCCTCGCTCGACGAGATACCGATCACCTTGCCGGCACCGAGGATCTTGGCCGCGATCTGAACGGCCATGGTGCCGGTGGCGCCTGCTGCCGCCGAGATGACGATGGTCTGCCCTGGCTTGGCCTTGCCGGCATAGTAGAGACCGGTGTAGGCGGCCAGGCCAGAGGCGCCAAGGGCACCCAGGTAATGTGTGGGGGAAAGACCGCCGGGCAGCGGGCCAAGAGGCTGGGATTCGTCTGCGTTCAGGATACAGTGCTCACCCCAGACACCCAGGTGAAAGTCCATCACCATGTCGCCGGCCTTGAACTTGTCCGAAGCCGACTCGACAACCTCAGCGATGACGCCTGACCGCATCGGGGAGCCGATAGGGACGGTGGGCACATAGAAACGGTCCGCAGCCACCGTCGACTGGATGAAGTTCCGCAGACCCGTGTCGTTGGAGAAGTATTTGACCTTGGCCAGGATCTGCCCAGGCTCCAGGGGAGGAAGAGGCACCTCCTTGAGTTGCCAGGTAGCATCAGGCCCTGACAAGATCGGCTCACCGGCTGGTTTGTTGGTGAGGATCCACTGTTTAGTGGTGGTGGGCCTTGGTGATGCCATTTTGAATGTTGGCAAGCCTTTCCGGTGAGTGGTAACACAAGGGGGGGAAATGCGAGAACTCTGATAATCGTATTATGAGGAATTCCACGTTGGGCGTGTCGAAATGATAGATCGGCTTGCGACCATGCAACCTCGCCTTCAGAAAGGAAGCATAAGCGAGGTCTCTTATACTCACCGGCACTCACTTGAAAACATGAGCGCACTATTCCAATTGCGACACGTCTTGTCCCATTTTATCCACCTAAAGGCAGTGGGTTGAAGAGACTCAGGAACAGCACAATCTCCCTCGAATTTTACCGGTGTGGCAAAGATCTACAGCTAGTCTCTTGAGAGTATCCACATGTTGTATTTTCTGGCTGACTCCACATGGCTGACGGAAAACCAGTCGGTGATGTCCAGAAAGGTCCATCTCGGTTGGATTCACTATGAACGGTTAAGCGACCGACGCTAGCTCCTCACTTAACCCTTCTTGATCCATATTATCGTCCAAATATCCTGTGAGAATATGCCGCAGCGGATGCGTGCAAGACTTGGTACAGCCCACCTTTTGGCCCATATATCATACGCTTGCGTGGGTATTAGTAAACGGCCCCTTTTGCTCACTGATCCGCGATGCAAATCCCCGTTAGCACGTTTCTACCATGATTCAACCTTGCCTCTCTATCTTCGTTGACTTACTCGTAACCAGGATCTCCATATTGCTGCCAGGAGAGGCAGGCATTTCGGCTGTACTTGTCCGAAAGCCCAAAGTGGCAAACTCGTTTTTTTTTTCCTCTTGCTACCGTACCCCAAGCCATTGGACCAGCCCCTCGCCCGTTGACGCAAACCCAAGACTCCGGACAGGCTTCTATACGTTTGCTTGGCACTATGATCCCTGCTGCCACGCAGAAAATCCAGTATGGCTTGCATGGATGGGGAACCGCACCAAAGTCCCATCTATGACAGAAAGAGGTTAGGTCCCAAATATGCAGGAACGAAGGGGGCTTTGGGGTCTTTCATATCTTTGCCGACGTTAGCAGATGATGATCAGCAACAAAACGGCTCCAGGGAGAATGCGACGGTGAAGGCTTTTGCAGGACAGTCATCTCCTGGACCCCCCCGGAACATACCGTCCAGTCCATATTCTGGAATCTGGTAGTAAGCCCTCCCCATGCTAGTGTTGAAGATCGGATATCCAGAGTGATGGGAATAAGAGGGGACGAGGGTTCACACAGATCCGCCCGTGGTGGCTACCTACCTATATTAGTTCCCGTCCGCTCTCGCACAGACTGGTGTGTATGTTAGTCACACGACACTTTGCCCTACTGCCCACGGAGACCGGTTTGACAGTAGCATCGAGTTACAGTGTCCCAGTGCCAGACAAAGCCGACAACAGTAGCAACAGCCACTCCAGGGCCGCCTTCAAACAGGATCGAGCTGCACATCATGTCTACCGCTCCCACAGTGTACCTGCCCATTCTTGACATGGTCAAGGGCCACCTTGCTGTCAACTCGGTTTTCGTCTTCCTTGTCATTGTCGTCGTCTCACTCAGAGTCCTAGGCCGTTGCATAGGACCCGGCCTCGGTTGGGACGATGCGCTTGTCGTTGCAGCGATGCCGCTAGGCGTTGCCATGCATATTTGCAGTGGCTTTTTTGCCCCTATTGGCAACGGTTACAATCTTGCCGAATACCCTCACCGTAAGTCCTCGGCCAGCACCAAAGGGGGGGGGGGAAAAATAGTGGGGACAAGAAAGAGAGCTGTTTACCTTCGGAGAGGATATCGTGAAAGAAATCATAGCTGACCATGGCGTGATGATGCTTAGTTGTTGCCAATGTTCCCTTTATCCTTCAGCTCACCTTCGGCATGCAACTTGTCTACGTCACGCTTCTCGCCCTCACCAAGGCCAGCATGCTCTGCTTCTTCCTTCGCGTCTTCTCGACGCCCTGGATGAAGCGAGCCTCCATAATCACACTGGCAGTCATTGGAGTCTGGTGGATTTCCTATGTCTGCGCCTGCATTTTCATCTGCGACCCCGTCAGTGCACAGTGGACTGGCGTTGGCAAGTGTGGCCAGTACATCTCCATGATCCAGTCTCTGATTGCCACCAACGCCATCGGTGACGTGGTCATCATGATGATGCCGATGAAACAGATCTGGAGTCTCAAGATGCGCAAGACGGACAAGGTCGGTGTTTCGGCCTCGTTCCTTCTGGGCCTGGCCTGCGTGGTCATCGCCATCTTCCGGTTGATCTACA
The DNA here is from genome assembly GCF_004337985.1 of Pyricularia pennisetigena. Classification (NCBI taxonomy): domain Eukaryota; kingdom Fungi; phylum Ascomycota; class Sordariomycetes; order Magnaporthales; family Pyriculariaceae; genus Pyricularia; species Pyricularia pennisetigena. The sequence continues at coordinate 157,330 of NW_021940918.1, forward strand.
TCAGCACCGTCGACCTCAACAGCAACGTAACGGGGACCATGTCGACGACGATTCTGCTCTTCACCCTCGAGCCAAACCTGGCCATCCTGTGCATCAGCATCCCCATGCTGAGGCCCTTCTACGTCCTATACAAGAAACGGATGGGCAGCAGCCGGCTCACCGAGGACAAGTCCGGGTACAACAACGGACCGAGCGGAAATGGCTACGCCAAGAACATGTCGAACCACTCGTCCAGCGGCATGCCCAGCCGTTCTGCCCAAGGCACCGGAGCCCCTACCAGCAACTGGGAGCTGGACGACTACAAGACGAACAAGGTGACCGTCACGACGACCGGGGATGGGGCCAGCATCGACAAGCCATCTGTGAGGCCAAGCGGGCCCTTGGGCGACATCCGAGTCGACACTGAGTGGCAGGTCAGCCGCATATAAAGCCATTTTGGGTTTTATTGTGCTGGACATGCAAAGTTCATTTTTGAATTCCCTTTCCTTGTTGGCCCCTCCCCAGACCGGGCTTGTGTGTTTGACTACTATGAGCGAATCGAATATATGGGGGAGGAGAGGATGTTTGAGCATGCGGGCGTCGACCACGAACAATGACGAGACAGACAAAAAGAAAAACAATTGAAAGAAAATAAGCATTACCAAGTGCTGGACACAGTCGCTACCTAATTATGTATATCTTACTCATAGAACTGCAGTAAAAAAAAAATCATAAATCAAATAAAAACAAACTATATGATTTGATATTGTTTCACGAAGAACACTGCTGCAAAGAAACAATAAAAAAAGAAATAAAAAGCAATACTTAGTATTGAACCAATTGGGCGCGCATGACGAGAAACGACCGGTTGGTATTCGATACACTAGCGCACGCTACGTAAATTGCGGCTCTGACGTTTACCTAGCTTGGTTGGACTTCTGAGAATAGAAGCTTATCGGAAATATATATTACATTCATCTCCGGCAGTTTCCTAACCGCGTCATGTTCGGAGAGATCTCGAGTGATCTTTCTTTAACCAGGATTGACCAAGACAACAGTAAACAACAACGGATGAAACAAGGGCGCGTGTGCCGGTCCGGTACAGTTGGGATCGGGTCTATTTCTAGATGTTTTTTGTTTCTTCTTTTTTGTTGATGTTGGGGGAGGTGTTCAGCAAATGAGGATAAAGCTGTAATTAACTAAGGTGCATATCTTGGCTGAATTATCCAAGGCATGCAGAGGTGCTGGTGAGGATCGAATGTTGATGCAGCAGAACCCCAAAGGGGCGAAGTTCAAAACAAATCCCACCCCACTCTCTCTTTGCCTGTGCGGTCGAGAATGGCGTGTGTCAGCGTGTCCGTTCGTTCATTCATTCAACCATTCCTTCCTGCATTCCCTGCAACTGGTGGCAGGGTAAGGGTCCTACCCCAAACGGGTGTCTATTTTGGGAAATTGAACAAACAGATGATACGACCGTACCAATTTTCAAACAAAAAAGAGCCAAGGCGTTTGTGCTTTTTTGGCGCAGGGGACATCACCACGTAAGTAGGTAGGTAAGTATTACCTTGTTCTCTGGACGGCTGTTTCCATGTCTTGCTCAAAGAACTCAAAGACAAGCGCATGTGAAATGAAGCAGATGACCATACAAAACTTTTGCATATCCATCGTGCCGTCTTGTGTCTGGCATGTCAAGGCAGACAAAAGTGGAACAAAAGAAAACAAGCAAGCAAGGAAAACGAATCGTCATCAATCCATTCCATCTCCCCATTTACACGAATCCCGGCTTCACAAAGCTGCAGCTTCTGCTACTGCAACGCGACAACAACGCTCCAGATGCACGCACTGGCGCCTCCAAGGCCGCACTCGACCAGTCAGCATGCAAGAGCCGTTGTTATGTGGGATGGATTGATGAGTTGAAATGCATGAGACCAAGGGACAGCTGAGCGCGCTTATTCCCTCCCCGCCCGCCGAGGATGTAAGCCTGAGCCGGTTACCTGGTACATATCCAGAGAGGTAGGTAGGTACTTCGTATGTACCCGCCGAGAAAAGACTGGCAAGCGATCCGCTAGCTTTCTCTAGTCTAGTCTGGACCAGAACTCCATGTAGCTCCTTCCATCAACCTAGGTACCTAGGCATCTATTTTACCTGTTTCTAATGTACTGCCAAAACAGCGGCGGCGGCTCTCTGAATCTATTCTTATAACCAGTGCTTCTGAGCTGGTGTCTGCTTGTCTTGTCTTTACGGCAAGCGTATGGTATAACGTCTTTCTTATCAGGCTTACTTGCTGTCCTCACCAAGGCTTTTTTATTTTATTTTATTTTATTCTTAGCTTTGACCTCGAATCCCATTCTTGACTGTCATTAATTACATCAACAACAACCCGCAATAACCTAGCAGCCACTTGCCGCCAGGCAACCCCAGTCGAAAGCAAGGGTCGTCCTCCTTTTCTCATCTTTGGTTGATTGTTCTCTCCACTTTGTCAACCTTTCGTCCATCGCATCGGGCATCGACTCCTCCACCGCCCGCCCTCTCAATCCTACCATTGACTGGAAAAGCGACCGCGCAAGAGAGGGGTCGAATCGCCAAAGCCAAGAAGAAAAGCGCCTTGAATGCAAGCAACCAGCGCACCAAAAGTCCCAAAAATTCACCACCCCTGCCCCTACCAGCAATCAGCAACCGGCCAGCCCGATTCACTCCACTCATTCACTGTCTAGGTACCGCACCGGACCTTCGCCTTACCTAGGCCACCTGGTTTTACACTTCAGGTACCGCCTTTTAGGTCTAGGCAATCCGACCGACCACCTTTCTTAGCCGCCCAATCCGCGCCACCATTTATTCTCCCTTGATCAGAAACTCGATTCCGATTTCTGGGTACCCTACCTAGAGTATATACCAAAGAGAAAGCTGTTCCAGTTTGTCACCAAACAATCAGATGGTCTGCGACCGCAGCATCATTCGGCCAATTCAGAGCACAACGCTAGCTTAATTTCCAGGTTATCTTGGGGCGGGGTCTTTTTTTTTTTTTTCTCTTTGATTTTAGTTTTTTTTTTATTGTTTTATTTTATTCTTCTAGTATTTTCTTATTTCCCCTTCTTCCTTGCTACCCACCTAGAGAAACCCCGACTGCCGACCGGAGCGGTTTGCCGAGAACTCTCGCGGGCGCGAGAGTCCATGGCAAGGTGATATTTCAGGTAAGCTGCCCAAGGTACCATACCAACATCAACATCGAGCAGACGTTTGCGCGCCTGACGAGAGAGATTCGGGGAGCTTTTTGAACACGGCTGACCTATTGCAGTACCTGCATTCAACAGCCCCCCTCATCACCATCACCACAAGCAAAACAATTACAATTCAGACAGACGACGGGGCTGTGCGGGGGAAACCTGAACGAACCGCGATTGATGGGTCGCGAGTGTTTCCGCACCATCGTCGCATCCATACCAGCGTCGCTCTAAAGATCCTGTACCGAAGATGATGGCTGTCTTGTCTCAAAGTGGCTCGTCCCCTGCAACGTCGCCAGCCCCCATCTCGCCATCGCCCACGTCGAGCCCGATTTCGAACCCAAATCACCCACCCCTCCCCCCGCTGATCACATCGCCTCCATCCAGCGCTGTTGCCGTCGCCCCGCCAGCCCGAAGAACAACTCTGCCGCGACCAATGTCCTACTCGGCGAGGAATAGGTTGTCGCAATACTCGACGGGCTCCGTCCCGTCGCGGTCGCGACCGCCGTCCCACATATTTCCAATTTGGCCAAGCAGTCTGCCATACACATTGGTCAGAGATTTTGCCTACCCGCCTGTCAATCCGCTGCACTATGGGCCGCCTCCTGAACCGTCACTGCCGCCAAGTGGCATGACCACACCCGCGAGTGAACACCAGAGGCGCCTGTCAGATCCGCCGGCGAGCTGGGTGTCCTGGGAAAATGGCACCTGGAGTGAAGGGTTCGGCAAGGGTGGCGAGCTCGCGCCGATGCACCTCGGCGACGGCCCGCCTTGGAGTGAGGACGAGGATCTACAAAGTCCGGTCGTCAGCTCGCGCCATCGCAAACACCACGGTCACGGTAGGGGTAAGGGTGGCTCACGGGGCGGTGGGGCTGCTGGGACAGGGCTCTTGGACCCTACAACCTACGACCGAGAGAGGGGCTACTATATGGGTACAAGCGGCGATGGGAGTGAGAGGTATTATGTCAACCAGGAGGGCGAGGCAAACGGGCCCGGCGGAGAGTATGTTACCTACCCTCCAGACCAGGCGCGCAACTCGGCCCAGGGAGTTTATAACGTTGGGGACCAACAACCGCGACAGTATGCGGAACACGATGCCGGCTACCGTTATGGGTCTGACGGATCTAGCAGCTCGCCCTCTTCTCCAGATCTACGGGGCGAGGACCAGTCGAGGTACTCGCGGGATTACCAATTCACTATTACATCCCCGGACGAGGAGATGCACGGCAAGGCGGTTGCGCTCTTTGATTTCGCTCGAGAAAATGAGAATGAACTGCCACTGCTCGAAGGGCAGATTATATGGGTCAGTTATAGGCACGGCCAGGGTTGGCTGGTTGCAATGGACCCCAAGACCCAGGAGAGCGGGCTTGTGCCGGAGGAGTATGTGCGGTTATTAAGGGATATAGAAGGTGGCATGACGAGCCTGACTGCGGCAACAGAGGAGGGCACTGCCCCGCCAGCCGCAACAACGGGTACTGGCACGGGAAGTCCCAACGATGCAGGTACACCTACTCAGACGGAACACAAGCCGCAGCAGCGCAACAGCTTTGGGCACACTCCCAGCGCCTCCACATCCTCGACGTCAGCGAATGGGTACCACCAGCCTATCGTATCAACTTTCAGCACGTCTAGCAAAGATCTGGATCCGTACCCTCAGCATCTGCTGGGGACGCAGGCCGGACAGACACCCCCTCAGGTTGTGCATTATCATGGGCAGCGGGGTGGCAGCCAGGCCAACACGCCGACTTTGAGTTTCCATCATGATGTTGGAATTATCAGGCGCGGCAGCATCGATCATACCGGCGGGAAGAAGGTCGACACCAGCGGGGAGAGGCTGCCAGGCGCCAGGATGGGTGAACCCTTGGCCGAGCAGAAAGAGGAAAGTAGTGAGGAGAGCAGAGATCGCAAGAGCCGGGGACAATGATGGAGTGCGGCGCAATACATCTGGAGTCAGGAGTTGCAAGGTTTTAAACTAGTTTGAGGGGAGGGTAAAATTCTGATATTTATTGTACCACTACCATTTTGTTCCAAAGTTCGGCCATTTCGTTACTTGGTTACTTTTGTCGGGTTTCGGAAAGATCGAGGGGAGCGTGCTTTGTGTTTTGCAAGAGTTAGTTGGTTGGTTGCATATTACCCCGTTAAACTTGGCCAAAACAATATCTTTTTTATTTTATTCTATTCTATGTGTTCCACCCTCTTGCCTCCATACCTCGGTCTTTTGTCTCTTTCTATGGTATCTGAACACCCATGGTTATGACTGGCGTGAAGGCTCATGGAGTGGGACATAAGACGGTATGGAGCTATTTGTCCGATCTTGATTATCCATCTAGACTGACTAAATTCTCTGTTGAATAATCCTGTTCCTTCACATCCAGGATTAAGGCCATGTTCATAACACATTGGCAGAAGGACTTCGTAAAGGTGCGGATATGAGACATGGACATAAAATGACACACTGGTTACCTTGGTGATGTGATGCTTCTGTCGGACGGTTGGTGTAAGGAGCTGACTAACGTCAAGTGCTTGCCGTAAGTAAAAACAAAAACCCCCCCACGTGATGGGAGCATTACATAATTACCAATGTTTCCTCTTTCCGGAGGTCATGACAGTACCGGATAAAATCCTCCAATCCCCCAAACCCACCAGATATCGACAACTAACTCCCCATTTCCATAACACGTTACTCTCCTCTTTCAGACCTAACTGTTACTGCTCAATGGTAAGTCAATGATAAGAAGCCCTTTGCGGCTGGACATTTTGGTGATACTATTTTTCATGATGAATACATTTATTGGAGCTGTCTGATATTACTTGATGACAGTATAAAATAATTACGCTTTTTCAAACTGATTGCACGTTGCATAGCCTCGCACAGCCCAAATTTAAGAATTAGCCTTGGTTCGATTATAGGCTGCAGACTTGCTGACAGTTGGGCTTATCGGTTGCAGAGCGCCAAATCACGGGCCTAATGAGTCCACCCCATACACTGTATCGCCAGCTACGCTCTTAGCGAAGTTTGGTCGCGTAGAAGTTGTCACGGCCGATTTTGCGGGTGAAACTCCCGAACCGCACTCCTAATGGAAGAGCCGCAAAACGATGCGGCGGGCGGATTGAGCCAGACCGATGCGGCGGTTGAGAAGCCGCGGGACGATGGCTTCAAGCTGAAATTTTGCACCGTCTGCGCGAGCAACCAGAACAGGTATGCTTAGGGCCTTTTCTGACCTCACCCTCCATACCAATAATGCCTGGCTAACTAAAGATCTGATAACAGATCGATGGAAGCTCATCTGCAACTTTCCAAGGCAAACTATCCAGTCATTTCATTCGGCACCGGCTCCCTGGTCCGCCTGCCCGGCCCGACGATCACGCAGCCCAACGTCTACAAGTTCAACTCGACCTCGTATGACGCAATGTACAAGGAGCTCGAAGGCAAAGACCGCAGGCTGTACACAGCCAATGGAATTCTTAACATGCTTGAGCGGAACCGTAACGTCAAGCGCGGACCCGAGCGCTGGCAGGACTGGCAGATCGGGATCCCGCGGCTGGAGCACGCCAGCGACCGGGGCAGCGAGGGCACTGAGGCTGGGGTTGTGGATATTGTCTTTACTTGTGAGGAGAGATGCTGGGATGCGGTGGTGGAGGACCTGCATGCGCGGGGATCGCCACTGAACCGACCGGTTCACGTCATCAACATCGACATTAAGGATAACCACGAGGAGGCGGCGGTTGGAGGTCAAGGGATACTTGATCTTGCCAACTCCCTGAACAAGGTTGCGGCCGAGGAGAGGGACAAGATAGGCGCGGCCGGATTCGACAGCGGTAATGCGGCTGCCAGGTCTGGTTTTGACGAGAGAGTCCCTGATGTGTTGGCAGAGTGGCAGGAGAGGTGGCCGAATCTGCCTGCCACCTGGACACTGGCGTGGTTTTAAAGCCTGGGCCACAGGATCAGAAAGCTGCCGTGTCCAGACGTGATTTGATTCTACGGTAGCAATATGGCTTTCAAATGATACCCAATTTCCATTCATATACCTGTGGCCGTTGAAGAGAAGGGCTCTCCTAATATTTGCGAAGCTGGCTTGTGGAGGGATTACTTCTCAGGTTAGATTTTGAAGGCATGCCAAAACGAGCCGTAGCTGCTGCGAAAACCCAGCCTCAAAGTCACGTTTCTGTACACAGTCTGAATGGATTCGAACAAGGCTTAGATCGGCTCGCGAGCCCGAGCGCTTGCTCATCAGGGGCTGCCTTGTGGGGTTTCAAGTCACAATGCGAAGAAACCCACCCGCTAAGGATGCGATGCTGGGGGTGGAAGGGGGGTTATAGTAATAATTTGACTGTCGTATTGAGGCGAGGCGGTTCTTGGAAGAGAATCAATGCGCGAGGTTGGTTGGTTTTTTTTTTTTTTTTTTTTCTCCTTCCTTCCTTTTGTTCCAACTGTGCGAATTGCGAACCCCCTTCCCTCGGGTTGTGGGAGCCATAGCGGGTTGTCGGTGTAATTCTATAGGTAGGTAGGCCAAGGTGTTTTACTGGGCAAACCTGCCCAAAGCCCCGGTTAATCGTTGACAGTACCATTTCTGCATGGAAGCGACAGTCTCCATGATATTGGCAGCCAGGAAAAGGGCGGTCGGTCCCGTAACACCGACAGCCAAAACATTGAAGCTTAAAAATCTGGTTCATCTGAATCAAGCTAGGGAACAGTTGGTAATGTCAACCAGTAATGTCTGCCGCATACTGGCCTTATTTTCTCAGTCTTTCTCTCTTTATTTTTCCTGTCTCTCTTCTCCTTCCCTGATTTCAAACCAAGCAATCTTATACCATATGTGTACTGTAGGTGTAATAGACATTAGGGTGGGGGCTTGTAATATCTAGGATAAGTTGACTTACTGGTAACTTCATCCCATCCACTGATGCTTCCGAGCCGTTGCAAAATACGCACAAAAACGGAGCTGAGTTGCTTGCCCCATTAAAGCGCGGCGCACAGTGTTTTCCTGCCTAGGACCCTGACTAGATTTTGCGCAGCAACTTGCAATGCACCTTGGGTACCTGGGATTAATGTACTTAGCATTGAAAATAGCAATAAGTTTGAATTTTTGTCGGCGTGGTCCACGAATCGAATGGCGGTACTGGTCCAAACCTTACCGTATTTACGGGTTATTCGTCAGCATTCTTTTTGGCTATTTTGTTATATACAAGAAACCAATAGAGAAATAGAAGTTGGATGAAACCAAAACTTTTGACTTCCAGGAGAAGTGAACACTGTTGGTACGGTGCTGCAGCTGTAGGGGGGTGGATTGGGCAGGGTTGGCAGATCCGCTCGCACTACTGCAGTCTAGATTGGCAATATTGGCAAAAAGAATAGGGGGGTTCAGAGCAACGTCCAAGAAGGATTGGGGTGAGTTAAGACAAGAAAGAGATCGAATGAGAACAAAACTACTCTGGGTCACAAAACGATCGGCAAAAGCAACACTAAGGAAGGACAAGGGAAAACGTGCCATAGTAACAAGATCATGGATGCAACATTGCTGTCTACCAGAGCCAAATAGTACGTAGTGGCATACCTACGCAGGCTACCAGGTACCTATCTGTGGGAGATTCCAACCCAACTACAACCCAACAAACTACCTTGCAGATATTTTGTCGGTAGGCATATAAACTAGTCTAGCTCGCACTGCCCAAGCTTGCCAATTAGTATCTAGAAGGGGGGGAAAAGAGAAAGAAAAAGGGCGCGACCCAGTGGCGCGTGCGCATGCTGTCAAATGTCAAAAAGTTGGCTTCTGTAGGATACGTCAAGACCTGAAGCCAAGCGAAATCGAGGAACCAATACCCGGTCAGCGTCTACCCCTGCAAGGCACTGTGCACTTGGTATTATTGCTTTGTACCTCCAATTACCGGTGCTTCTTGTGCAGCCCAGTTTGGCGCCGGACTAATTACTACTGGTCGAATCAGCAGCGTGTGATATCTCATTTTACACTACTCGCCTCCTTTTCCCGGTCGACTTCTTTTTATTTTATTTTAATTTTTATTTTATTTCACTTTATGCTGGCTTGTTCGTCGCGAGATTGGTCCCTTAGTTTGACTGAATCGAACTGAACTCACAGCTTCCTCCTTGCACTTGCCTCGTTTCCCTTGCCTCTACTATTCGTTTCAATTACCTGCAGGCCCTGTTCGTTTCTTCTTGTGCGAGGAAGCGGCAATAACGACTTTTCAATCCGGATTAGGCCTGGTTCACTGAAAGGGCTCCATTACGCAAAGCCATTGGTGGCTCCTCTTCCTGCCGACCAACTCGAACGTTTCAAGCCCAGCCCAGCGTCGCGGATTCGTCCGTCGCATCGATTCAATCCTCGGCCTTTATCACCGACTCTGTCTACTCGCGTACTCTACATGTCAGAGGTTGGGTGACGGTCGATCTTGTCTTCCCGTCGGGTCGAATCCCTACCTAGCTACCAACCTACCGCAACTTTGAAAAAGAAACGACAAAACATCACCAGCGACACCGCCTGGAACCCACCAACAACACCACCCAATTTCACTCCCAACCAAATCAAAAAAGGGGGTCAAATTCCTGAAGGCCAGACCCGAGCCAGAACAAAGGCCTCCCATACGCTTACGAACACTAAACCAGACGCCGACGCCGACACCGTCTCAGACACCACATCAACCCAAAGCTGCTTCATTCTGCACTACCGTCCAGACGTCACACCGAAACCATCCAGCGAACTAAGCCGCGTTCGGTGCGCGGCGTGCGGGATCCAAGCGCCACCAGGCCAAGGCCGCCCTGGGCTGAGACAAAATTCGCTGACACCTCTGGGGCCCGATCATGAACGCTGCTGCCACCCGAAATGCACCACCGCTGTCTCCAGTCTCAATAGGCGGTAACGAACCATCTTGGAATTCCGGCTACTCACCTCCTCGCGGCGTCGACGATAACAAGGATGGTCCGTACCCTAACGCTCGCGGAAACCCTTTCTCACCACCAATATCGGGCGGCTCCATCGGCGCCATGAACGGCTTTCCTCCGGGCCCGAGGAGCACCGGTGGTCCCTCGCCGCCTCCCTCAGTAGGCCGCTCCAGCCAGGGCACCAACATCTACGCAAGGAGCGAAAGCGGTCGCAGCGTTCGGGCTCCCGAAGATAGCGACCTCGTCCTGACAGAGCACTACAATGTTCTCAAAAGATTCCTCGGCTCGACGTCTCAGAACGGCCAGCCTCCACCTCCGAACAAGGCCCGCGACAAACTGCAGCGCCTGACCACGGTGCAGTTTCTCGAACTGAGCACCGACGTCTACGACGAGCTCAATCGCCGTTTCCCACCGCAGAACTCCGAACCTCCCCCCAAATATCTTCTTCCCCGAGACAACTTTCACCCAAAACGAAATCAGGCCCGCCAGAAGCTGTCGTCGCTGCCGGCACCCCGTTTCAGGGACTTGGCCACCGATGTCTTTTGCGAGCTCGAGCGCAGGATACCCCGAGTCGCCGGCGGCGACATTCCAAGAGTCAACAGCCCGGCCTCGATGCGCATGTCGAGTCGGTCGCAAACTCCTGTCAATGGAATGAACGGATACCCACCGAGAAATCCAAGTCGTGCGAGAAGACCATCGGAGGCCAGTTCAGTACGTAGCACTGCCCTCGCCTCGGCGTACGGGATCCCCCCGTCCCCTGGGCTGCCACCACCCGGGGCATATGACCGACCGATGGCAAAGCAGTCGCAAAGCAACACAATTGTGCCGGTCAAGAGCACCATGGTGGAAGAGGATGACGACTCGCCGCTTAGTCCAACAAGTCCCGAGAACGGAGATGCTTATGGAATGGATGGGCAGGCCAGAAGGATGAATAACGAACGCAGTAGCGCAACATCCGAGGTACGTTGTTGCTTTGAGAAATGTGAGGGTATATTTACCTAGGCAATTTGACTAACTTTTCCGTCAATAGGCCGACCGAAGACAGCTTGACGATTACGAAAAGCAGGTCCGCGACCTGCAAGCAAAAGTAGACCTGTTAGAGAACGACCTCAAGAAGAAGGAAGATGAGCTGGAGGCTGTCCAAGATAGGGAGAGGGACAATGCAACACGAACCAATGTGGACAAGAAATCTTGGGATGATGCACGCTTGGACCTGGAGAATCAACTGGCAGATGCGCAGGATTTAAACGACCGACTGAAGCAAGAGCTAGACAGGATTAGAGACGACCACGCCGCAGACACACGTCAACTAAGGGAGGAGATTGAGGGTTTGCGCCAAAACAGTGCCCGCGGTGGTCCCGGCGGCGGTGTTGGCGGAAATTCAGAGCTACAAAGAGAAAACGAGGATCTTCGCAGGCTGCTCAGGGAGCAAGAGCAGGTCACGGAGGAGGTGCAGCAGGAAGCTCAGAACCTCCTGCGAGAAATGCGGACACTATCTCAGCAGAGTGGTGCTGCGTGGGAAAAGCAGACGGAAATGGAGCGGACAATCGAGAAGCTCGAGGCCGAGGCGCAAGAATGGCGCAGCCGCTACACCAAGGCCAAGACTCAGCTGCGGAATCTCAAGACGACCTCGATGGCTTTGACGGTTGACGATGCAGCCAAATACATGCGCGACCGAGGCTTCACGACCGAAAATGGACTCGTTAAGGATTTCCATGTCACAAAGTTTCAGGTTGCCATCGATGATCTGCTGCAACGGGCGCGCAGCGACCAGCCGGATAAGATCATGGAGACTATGAAGACTGTCGTGGTCGGCGTTCGGCGGATCATTAAGGACATGGATGACGCTGGCAACGGCAGTGATGAGCAGCGCAAGCTGAAAGGCCGTATCGCTAGCACAGCAAATAATCTCATCACCGCTGCAAAGAACTTTGCTGCCTCGGCAGGGATCTCGCCAGTCAGCCTGATCGATGCGGCAGCATCCCATCTCGTGGCGGCCATTGTGGAACTCCTCAAGACGGTCAAGATTCGGCCCACGCCAGCAGGCGAGCTGGAAGATGACGATGACGACGATATGATGACTCCTGGTAACAACAGCGTTGGATTCTTCTCGCCGCGATCACAGGCTCCTACGCCTCTGACCACAACCAAGCTCCCCGCAGAAGAGAATTTACCTCCTCCGCCGCCCTTCCGTGGCTTTGGCAACAGGCTTAGCGCGGACTCTTCTGCCTACAGTCCAGTCAACTCGCCCAGGGAGTCGACCGCAACGGATAGGTTTGGGGGTGGTGGCCTTGGTATCAACGGTGGCAACGGCAACGGCAACGGCAACGTCAATGGTAATATGAACGGCAGTTCTGGCAAGGCTCTACCGCCGCCACCATCCAACGGATATGGTCCGAATGGCTATGGCGGCATGGCCCCTCAGCGGGATAACGCTGCTGAGGATCTCAAGGTAAGACATCACTGCTCGACGACTGACGGTCACTATATGCAAACACTTACTGACAGTGGGGTGGGTTACAGATCTTTGTTGAGGACCAGACCGCCTACCTTGTGGCCGATATTCAAGAACTCGTCGCTGCCATCCGATCCGACGCCGCCATCATCACACTTCGGGACGAGATCTCGCGCATTGCCGAATCGGTAGACAAGATTGTAGATGAAACCTCACGCAGCAGTGGTGGTCCGAACGCGTTTCCCAACCTCAAAAATCTTCAAGCATGCAGGGAACGGCTCCTCGAGGCGGGAGAACGCGGGCAGGAGCTGTCTGATGGCGGTATGGGCCCGCCTAGCAGGGAGTGGCGTATGTGGACGCAGACCCTACCACCGATCGCCTTTGAGATCGCCAGAGAGTCCAAGGAGCTGGTGCAATCTGTTGATAGATTGGTCTTGGGTGGTGCTGGTGGTGGTGATGACTTTTCATAACGATTTTATAGAGTTTTTATGGGGGTATTTTATCCTCTTTTTTTTTCTCTCCTTTCTGCTCTTTTTCCCCCTTTCTGTTTTGGTCGACATGCAGATTTTTTTTTTCATTTTTTTTTTCACTCTATCTTCTTGGTTACACATTGCTCTTCTGGAGTTGTCTGCGTTTGTTCTCCTCCCAAAAAGATTTCTGGCTGCATCATTATCATGCGATGACTGAGCCTTATACTTTTTGACGACAAGCATCCTATAAAATATTCTACTTAATGTATGAAGCACGACATGAGAATTCCCCGACGGAGGAGAAAAAAAAGTTACTCATCCATACAGGCCTGGGCAGATGACAGACTGCAAGGTTGCAAAGATGCTCCTTTCTTTCCCGGTTGTAACGCATCTCATGATTTTTTCTTGCTTTCGAACACCCTGGAAGGTTGGGTTCTTTTTTATCTCTCAATGTACTGTATATATATATTTTTTTTTTCTATACCCCTAGATTATGATCTGGTTAGGACTGTTTGCTTCTTGTTTCAATGCAAATCATTCACGTCTTTAAGCGTAAGACAATCATGTCTTTGTCGGTAAATCGTATCCGTCACATCGAGATGATCTACAACATTTGATTGGACGGATGGTTGTTGAAGAGTAAATAAGCCACGATTCAATACAAAACATTATAATACCTTTTGCATCGAGTATTGTCATGTTGATACATATAACCTTATTCAACAAGGCTTTTGCCAAACTGAACCGTTTCATGTACATTATCCTACAGCGTCAGTGACGTGAATTTCGCTTCCACCTCCAACGATGTCACTCGCCATCCTCGAGCATCAACACATCGGCGGCCTTGTAGATACAATCCTCGATGATGTCCACCCAGCGAACAGCATTATCAAAGTCCCTCGAATCAATGCTCTCCTGCAGACCAGGAAACACGGCACCGGCGTAGCCAGTCCATAATCCTGGAGCAAATATGACAGACTGAGATTTTACACAAACACACAACGTTAGCCGCATCGCACAGAGCATGATTGCAAGTTGCGACGCAAAATGAGTCTTGGGGAAACGTACCTTGAACCAGCTTCTTCCGTCCAGTCCCTTTGCGTACAAGAACTGTCTTTCGACGGCTTTTAGCTTGTTGTTTAGCTTACGAACATCCCACCCCAATTTTATCTTGGCAGGCCATTGCCACCAGGGCAACTCGTCTTCCACACGCTTCCTAAGCTTGTCAGCGAGATCATCCGCGGCCTTGGCTCTCTGAGAAAACTTCTTGGCAGCCTCCCGCAGGCGTGCCAGTTCGCGTTTGAAGCCCTCTGCGGTGCCCTTGGGCTGCATGGTATCCACATGGTGGCTCGCGCGAAGTTCAAATAGATGCTGTTCAGCGCTCAGATCCGGCTGGGACTGCAAGGTGATGCCTGCCATGGCAGCGTCCAGTCTGTCCTCAACCTTCTTGACGTAACCCAACAGCTTATCGGCATAGTTCTTAACACCGAACTGTATGACAGGTTTATCGGCCAGTTTGGCAACCACAAGGCCCAAAATCTGGGCCATAGTGCGGTGGTAGACAAAGCCCGGGTCGCCAAAGTTTTGCATCCAGTAGAAACTATCATAGTTGCTGTGATAGTGATAGACCGCATCGTCCGGGCGGGCTGTGAAGCCAATGTCGAGGCAGGGAATGCCTGCAAAGTCCTGAAATGCAGTGAAGTCGCTACCACTACCGATGGTGGATATACGGCCATCCCACACGTCTCTCACGGTTTGGCCCTTGACCGTCTGGTTGGGACTAGGGACCTGTGATGTGATGTCATAAATTAGCTGGTCAAGCAGTGGCGCGCCTGAAGCCTTGAAATTCGGCCCGGACACTGCGACATCGGTGTTGATATAGGCCACGTTCACCTTGGTCAGCCAGGGGAGATACTGCTCGACCCATTCGGTTGAGCCAATTAACGAATACTCCTCGCCGTCCCAGGAAGCAAACACAATCGTTCGTAGTGGCTTCCAGCCACTCTCAATGGCTTTGCCGAAGCTACGAATGACCTCGTTGATGACGGCAGAGCCACTGTTGGGGTCTCCTGCGCCACCGATTATCCATGCGTCCCGGTGGTTGCCAACCACAACGACTTCATCTTCAATCGTGCCGTTGATGACACCGATGACGTTCCAAATGGGAGTAGTGGTGTAATTCTGCTCGTTGTACAAGTTCAGGACCAGTCCAGGCGGCGAGGGTCCCACGTTGTACTTGACGCCCTTGTACTGTAGACCACGGTTTCGGGTCCAATACTTGTTGAAGTCGTCAGAGCTGGGACCGTGCCCGTTCAGTGCCTTTAAAATAGGGATGGCATCGGCATACGAGATGGGGATGGAGGGGATACTGGGAATGGCGTCGTGCGGGTCTTGACGCGGAGCACCGGGGATAGAGGGATAACCGGGAGTGGTTGGGTCACCGGGTGCGAGGCTCAAAAATTGTGCCGAGCCGCGCTGAACGCTGCTGGCCTGGCGTGCAGGGCCGTTGGGATACTGTTTCTCTCCCTTTTCGTCAGTGGCGGAACCATCGTCCCCAGGGTCGGAATATATGACCATGCCGGCCATGCCAAGCTCTTGTGCACGCTTGACCTTGAGCCCCCGGAAGATGCCACCATAGCGGGCAATGGCAATATTGCCCTTGAGTGTCACATTCGCTCTGACGAGATCCTCAAAGTCCTGGTAGGTACCATAGTTGACGTAGACAAACTGGGCGGTCACGTTGCCGCTGGCCGAGTACCCATGGAAGGTTGGGATAGCGTTGTTGAGTGCCGTAGTCGGGTCGTCGTCGATGATGTCTTCTTTGAGAGAAGCCTCGAATTTGACTTTCCAGCTAGACTTGGAAAGGGACTGGTCCCCATCATGCTTGTCTCCTGCCGCCTTCTCAAGTAGGGCCAGCCTATGGTCGACGGGACGGTTCAGATAGACATCGTAAGCAATGATGCTCGAATCGATTCCCCATGACCTCCACTTGTCCCTGGTCCACTCGGCTTGTGAGTAGTTCTGGCCGGCGAGGTGAGGTCCAGAGGTGTAGTAACGACTCCACTCCTCGCAGAGCTCACTGCTCGGGGTCTGGGTCAGGACCTTGCGGAGGCCCTCGTCATCCAACCGGCGACTCTCATGGCCGGGCCACGACCAGTCATCGTGGTGGCCATGGTGTCGATGGGCCGGGCCACGACCCAAGATTGCGGTTGTGATCCAGGTGAATAATACCCATATCAAAGTGGAAGACAAGGCTATGGTGCAGAAGCGGCGGGCGACATTGTGGGGGTACCGCTGCCTCTGAGGACCGACCGGATGGGTGGTAATCAGCGGCGTCCTCTCGTTGGGCATCTTTGGAAAGACAGACGCGTCCCAAGGACAATTTATAGCACTTGGATTGGAGCGATGATAGGTCGACCTAGACTAGACCTAGTCTAGTTCTAGACCTGTACAATTGCTATGATGGCCCGTTGGAGTTTGGTTCGTTTGAGCTCCTCAATCCATCAGATGGATGATAGTACAGTATCACCTACCTACCGGACTGCCCAACAGCTTTGATGCGATAGGTAATTGAAAACGATAGTCACTTTTTTGGTATTCCAAGGAGGTAACTAAACGTACTGAATGAATAGTAAGGAAGTGTAGGTAGGTAGCTAAAGAGTGTGCTAAGGTATGGATGAGGTACATACAGTACAACAGAGTAAAGAGCCGACTCCGAGTACGGACCGATGACGACAACTCAGCTGCGTGCACTCACTCACTGTGAGCGGCTGCAGGCGGTTGTGCCAGCAGTGGAGGCTAATCCTTATCAGGCTTAGCGCATTGGCTCCATTCGAACGGAGCTCGGAATTAAGGAAGACGGCTTGGGCGGTTCGGCGCCGGTTTTCTAAGCCGACCTAGGCTTCCACACATCGACCCCGCTCTCGACCACCACCACTTTTTTTTTTTTTTTTTTTTTTTTTTTTTTCACCGCCACATTTGCCAGTCAGTCATCGCATCGTCCGCCGCAGGTGGATAAGACCTGCAGCCAGCGTCACGAGGCTGCAGGGACTCCCTTTTGAAGAATATGGAGTAAGTATATAAAAAGAAAAAGAAGACGAACAGCAAAATAAATCAATCCATGAGGTAGAGTGCAACAAAGACATGGAGAAAAGAGATACACAGAATCTCTCTCCATCTCGGTTTTGTGTATTCGCCTGCTGGGTAATTATCGTTAGTACCTTTTTCGTCCGGTGTCGGTGCTCGCGGCAACAATTTCGGTCTAGCAACCCATGACCACACATGACATCGCACTTGTCGCAGTCGAGTTCCGTTGCTATCCAACTAATTCAAACCACCTGGTAAGGTAGGTAGGTGGGCGAAATCGCCTTGCAGTGGCTTGGGCAGACCCGGTCTATAGCCGCCGCTGGGGCTTACCTACATGCAACAAACAGTATTACAGTACAGCTCAATAGGAAGCGACCCTACACTAGGTTTCTGGGGTATCCATACTTCATGTCGGCCATCAATGCATGACTCCTCCCTCGCCTCTTTCCTTTTAAGGACCCCTGGACGGCCAACAAGAAGACTTGGCTTTTAGCTCCGCTTTTCGACTTCGCTTGCCATGCCGTCCTATCTTGGATCCTTTCCGCTTTTATTCTACTTTCTGTTTTGGTGACTCTCAACTTTGCCTTCCTTCGCCCGTTATTTTTCGTCCTATTTCGCGGTGCTCTGAAGGTACCGATAGCGTCAGTGACATCAATCATACCTATCTTCCATACCTTGACTTGGTCCATAAACCCATATCTCTTTGCTGGCACACGTTTAGGCATTGCTTGTAAAACCTCTTACGTCAAGCCTTGTGCTCCTGTCCCGAGCATTGTTATTTGCAACGGTTACCTACATAGTTAGTCCAGAGCCCACCCGGCGACGATCACAAGCAAGCCAAGGCCATTTTCGACTTTTATCGGAACCGTATCATAGACGTTGCGACTCGTGTGTGTGTGTGTGCGCGCGTGTCTTCCTGCACACCTGTCCGTCTTGGTTTGTCTGTGTTTTTGGAGGTTCCTGGTAGACCTTGTCGTCACTATAAAACGCTCCGATCCGCCAAAATGGGGGACTCTAGACCTCGCAGCAAACTCCCCGTCAAGCAATTGGCAATCCTGGGTAGGGACTCCTTCTCCTCTTTGTCAACCCTTCATTGCCCGGATTGAAGTTTTGAAGTGCTCGTCATCTCTCCGTCCTGTGCCTGGTGCCAATCCAGAGCATCAAAGGATCGGTATGCATTTCATAGCTTCAACCTGTATATCTGCCGTGCTTCCTACTGAATTTGCCTGCGTATGGGCCTTTTCATTCAGCTGAAGCTAGTCGACCTCAGTAGCCTGAACGGACAGGCAATGGAGCCTGAGACGACCGCCAAGAGCGTAGGAATGGGGACACAACGAGTGCAGACCACTATCAGAAAAAAAAAAGCCCCTGGCTCTAGGTACCAAATCCTACAACGGCTTTTGTGTCATTTGTGCTGACTCCTCATACGCTTTTTCGCAGCTGTGGCCAGGTTCGCCGAACCGTTGGCTTTGACTTCAGTCTTCCCTTATTTGCCAGAAATGATTGCCGGTTTCGGAGTGGACAAAGACAGCATCGCAAAATGGGCAGGCTTGACAGGTGCCACTTTCAGCGTCTGCCAAAGTCTTTTTGCTGTCCCATGGGGTCTGTTGTCAGACCGTGTCGGGCGGAAGCCGACGATATTGTTTGGTCTAGGTGAGTTGTCAACGGCAGCGGACACTAAAAGGAAGCAAAGAAAGTAAAGTATCCCGCTAATATGTCTTGATATGTCAGTGAGCACGATGATATGCTTTCTTATATGGGGAATGTCCACTACTTTGACCATGGCCATGACGATACGGGCCGTCCAAGGGGCTTCCAACGGAAACGTTGGCATCATCCGGACCATGGTTGCCGAGATGGTAACCGATAAAGAGCATCAGCCAAGGGCTTTCTCTATCATGGTGTGTATCTAATTCCTACGCACCGGCTATCGACACTACATTGAGCAGGTAGCATGGTAGCTAACTTTAACTGGTGACGCACAGCCACTCGTCTGGTCGATCGGAAGCGTGTTCGGGCCCGCATTTGGAGGCTTCTTTGCCAGACCAGCTGAACAATTTCCGAGTCTTTTTGGTCATATTGAATTTTTCAAGCGTTATCCCTTTGCTCTTCCAAACATTATTGCTTGCTTCTTCTTCCTAGTCTCGGTCATCACAGGAACCCTGTTCCTCAAGGTTAGTCTGGTGCTATCAAGAAGGATGATAGTGGGCTTGGCCACAGAGGTGTTGACTGACGGATCCCTCAGGAAACATTGGCAAGTAAACGAGACACAGACGACTGGGGCCTGAAGCTGGGCGAGAAGCTCACTCGGCCCTTCAAGTCACGAAAGCGGCCTCAGCACCGTCCCTCGTTTGTCGATGGAGAAGCAACGGCGCCCCTCCTACCCCGGCCGGCCGCTGCTGAGCCAGTCAACCCCCCCACAGCCCCGGAGCCAAAGGCGAAGATACGTGATATATTCACATACTCGACCGTGATGAATCTCATATGCTACACCTTTCTCGCCATGCACTCTGTTGCTTTCGACCAGCTACTGCCCGTCTTCTTGCATCATCCCCACCAAAAGTCAACGCCTGAGAATGCGAGTCTTCCATTCCGCTTCTCGTCCGGGTTCGGACTGGCATCAGATAAGATTGGTGCAATTTTCATGATTTACGGCATCGTCTGCGGCGTAAGTTGATGAAAAGTCCAAACTCATCTCGTATGGTGGTCAAGATGGTTGACGCTGACTTGGCCTTTTACCAAGTTGATTCAATTCGTCATGTTTCCTCCCCTCTGCAACCATTTTGGTGTTCTTAGATGCTACAGAGCTGCAGGTACGTCTTCCTTATGTGGTGCTTGAACCACAGATGCGAATCAATCGAGAAGGGGCAAATGGCTGACCTTGTATACGTACAGCTCTCATGTTTCCAGTTTGCTACTTTCTGACCCCGTACACCAGCCTAGTGCACGGAATGTACGGCCGTTACATTGCTCTGATGTTCATCATGCTCCTCAAAGGCTTTGCTGTCATCATAGGCTTCCCCTGCCTCACGATCATGCTCACGAACAGCGCCTCATCGCTGAGCATCCTCGGCACACTGAACGGGATCGCGACCACCACTAGCGGTTTTGGGCGAGCCGTCGGTCCTGCATCTGCCGGCACCATCTTCAGTTGGGGAATCCAAAGGGGCTATGTGATATCGGGCTGGTGGTTCCTTGCCGCGATTGCGGTCGTGGGAGCCATACCCCCTTTCTTCATCACCGAGGGCAGCGGCCCCTATGCCGATGCCCAGAGCGACGAGACTGACGTGGATGACGGAGATGCTGTTGCAGAAGCAGAGCCTATCCCCATCCCGGAATCGGCGGCTGGGCCACTTGGACCGCACGAGGCCGGCTTTCCCTCGCCACCTGTTCTCAGCGAGTCGAGCAAACTACGGGGCCGGTCACTGTCAAAATCGTACGGGACTACCCAATAAATTTGTCTCATCATTGCCTTGAGAGATATTACAAGCTTTGATATAAAGCGCCAGTGCTCGCATTTATCTTTTGCATTATGCTTCAACGCTTAAGGGATATTCCTTGTCTCTAGACTGTTCACATGGTATGTTTGGACTCTGCTTCTTCCCTTGCTAGTGTGTCACTTTTTTTTTTTTTTTTTTTTTTTTTTT
>NW_021940918.1:178211-302702 GCF_004337985.1 Pyricularia pennisetigena
CAAAAAAAAAAAAAAAAAAAAAAAAAAAAAAGCACACACACACACACACACGCACAAATAACACAACAGAAGAGACGGGGCCAAGAATGTAAATAAATAAATAAAGACGCAAGATCTTATTCCATTGCATCATGCTGCCCTCTCTCTGTATGTCTGTTTGATGCTCCATGACTGGTCTCGACGATTTTATGCCCAAACTGAACAAGGCAAAAACATAAACCCCAGGTGCCTTGTCCTCCCTCACCCTTTCCCAACTACGAAATATTATAGTGCGCCAAACATATCAACAGGCCCATGAAGAGCAAAAGAAGGACAAGAAGAACAAAAAATGAAAAGAAGACGAAGAAGACAAAGGAAGAAAGAAAGACAAACAACACCTTATCGTAGAATGCTCCCAGAGGGAAAAAAAAAGAGAGAGAAAAGACAACAAGACAAATGACACTTTGCCTGAACACCCCTGTTTCCGCTCCTTATATGCACCAGAACCCGACCCAAGCATTGTTTTCAGAAACCGTCCATTGACCCCAACCATTTATTGTGTCCTATAAAACTTCTTATAAAGCAGATGCAGCAAGATGTTGACATTGAGCCTCAGGTTGCCCTCAAAGAGGTTCATGAACTGATGCGACTCAAATTGGGCTTGCAGCAGGTCCTCAATAGGGACCAAGGCACTCGCGCCGGGGATCTGGATGTGGCCACGCGAGCCCTCGATGGCAAACACACCCACCTCGTCGCAAGAGATGGTCAGGTTGATCTGGCTCAGGTCGCGGTCCGACACTCCCGCCCAGCTGACGAGTACGCCCTTGTCGGCGAGCTGGCGAGCGCTATACTTGTATGATCCAAACTTGGGTACCCGGCCGCTACGCTCGAGCTCGCGCTGGTGGTTGTACTGCTTTGTGAATGGAAGCAGGAAGCGTTTCTTGCTGTTAAAAGTTGATGAATCAACGAGGTTAGCCTTAATCCAGGAGAGTGGCAGGTCGGTGTCATTAGTCAACTTACCCTTTCCTATTTTGCAGAGTCGCCATGGCCTGCTCAATGTAATCATCGTAGCTCTTGCGCTGTTGCTCTAGGTACTTTGCCTTCTCGTGAAGATTAGACAGCGTCATGCGCACTCCGTCAAGCTCGC
The DNA here is from genome assembly GCF_004337985.1 of Pyricularia pennisetigena. Taxonomy (NCBI): domain Eukaryota; kingdom Fungi; phylum Ascomycota; class Sordariomycetes; order Magnaporthales; family Pyriculariaceae; genus Pyricularia; species Pyricularia pennisetigena. Next base: position 179,338 of record NW_021940918.1, read on the forward strand.
GCTGCCTTTGAACTCTCCTTCTGCTCTTGGTCCGGATATCGAGCGCGATGGCATTCAATATGTCTTGGTAGTGGTTGTGCTTGGAGATCCTGCCGGCGTGCTCTAGTCTCATGACGTTCTCGAGTGCCGTGCGCTTGAGGTCTAGATAAGACATACGGGTAACGTCGACCATATTGACGTCGGAATAAGCTCCCTTGGTGCATCCGCCGTCACTAAAATCGTCGTGTAGCACGGCCATCCACTTGCGCTCGTCCTCTTGCGTCACGGGCTTGACCAAGATCTCGAGGAGGGTTGAGCCCGACTGGACACGAATAATGTACAGAATGCAGCGCTTCGTCTCCATGAAGAGAGCCTTGATCTCTGCCTCGGGATCTTCGACATCGTGCAGCTTGGGAGTGAGGAACATCTGGATGTCGGACGAGCCGGTAGCCGTCATCTCACTCTCGTTGTTCTTGGCACTACCGAGCTCCTGCATGATCTCCCGGAGCATGTCGTCGCGGTTAGGGCAGATGGTGAGAAGGTCCGTCGATATCAAGTTGTGTATGGCGAAGATGTCGGCAAGCTTGATGTAAAGCGTGGGTCGGTTCTTGGCGTAAAGGTCGTTGAACTCGTCGATGTCAAAAGTACTCTCGGCATCGGCGACCGAGATAAGCTCGCCCAGGATATGGCCCAGACGCTCCATGGACTCAGCGACAAAGGCGTTCAAGGGCTGCAGGTAGATGTTATCACCACCAAACGGACGTCCAGACGCCACCTGGCCGAGAACCTTGGCAACCTCACCCAGGTTCCGTTTCTGCAGCGGGCTCAACCCCTTCTCCATAACGCCGACGTTCTCAGGGGCCGTCAGGGCGGGCTGCAGGTAAAAGCGCCAGAACCAGTTGCCCACCATCTGTAGCAATACGTGCTGCGGCTCACGCTTGAAGTGTTGGCACAAGGCATCAAACATCTGGCGGCAGATGTACCTGAGGCCATATGGCAGTCGAGGAAGGAGATCTTCGAGGGCGAGCAAGAACTGATCGCAAATCTCACGAAGATCCCGGAGATGATCAATGAACAGCTCCCTTGTCTCGGGGTCCTTGATGGCTATTTCCCTGGGGACATCGAGTGGCCTCTGGCTCGGCATGCCCGTCCGCAGCTCCTCGTTGTTGATGGCGGATCGATAGATCTGGAGGGGATCGCTTTCAAGGTCGAGAGCAGGGTCCTCAATAATGTTGTCGCGGATCAGAGGCCCAAGCAGGTCTCGCAGGTATTTCCTGTCGCGAGGTGATCTTGAATAGTTACCCAAGAGCCTAGACCAAAAGAGGTTACCACGCAGTGAGTCTTGGACCATGTGGCTAGCCTCAACCTCCTCCCAAATGGAGCGAGCTATCAGCTTGAGGAGGTAGTACTCCTCTCTCCTCTTTTGTGCGTAGCCAAAGAGCCCCATGATGAGATGCTCGATGCGCTTGCATTCCTTCTCGGCCGTGCCTTGCTCGCGTATCCTGCGGAACAGGCGTGCCAGATATTGGGGTTGCGTTTGTAGGTTGTAGAAGAGGTGCTGGTACGACTCGAGCTTCTTCCTCGACGTCTTGTTCAGCGCCTTGAGATCATACTGGTTGACTGAAGCGATGGAGGTGTTGGCTATCAGATTGCTGGTGTGGCCACCAAAGTTGCTCTGGTGCCTCACTACCTCGTCCAGGGTGATCTTGTTCTTGACGAGCAGAGCTATCTTGATGTCCAGCTGGTCGATGTACTGCTCCAGCATCTCGTTTTGCCGCACCTGTTGTACCACAGTCTTACGCATCCGCTCAAACTCAACCTCCTCGTTGAAGTCAAAATCGCTGTCGTTCAGCAGATGGACAAAGTTCTTGACGGCGCTGACGGGCGGGCTCTTGCCTGTTGTTAGGCTCTTGTAGGCTTCACCTTGGAGCTTTCCGCGCACAAAACTTTGGATCTTGATGACCTTGGACATGTTCTCCTTGAAGTGACGCTTCTTCTCCTCGAACCTCCTGCGTACAATCACCCCTCTGGCCGCAGCCTGCAGCAGCACAATCGTCTCTTCTTGCTCTTCGAGCTCGGCCAAGACTACATCGAGGTTGTTTCGCAGGATCATAGCCCTGATCTGGGCTTGCAGAGTGATGATTTGCTCTTCATTGCTCTGGAGCTGATCGAGAAGCTCGCCTTGTTCCTTGCGGCAGAGCATACCACGGATCTGAGACTGCAGGTCGGTAATCTGAGGGACTTGTTCCTCAAGACCCTGGTAGTCGGCGGCAACACGCTGGCGTTGAATGGCGCCGCGGATCAAGCCCTGAAGCTCAACCACCTGCGGCTCGTGCACAGCAATGGCATCCAGAACCCGGGTTGTTTCACGCCGTACAGCCCCGGCTCTTGCAAAAGCCTGCAGGAGGCCAATGGAAGGAGAATGTTCCCGGAGCTCCGCCTTGGTGGCATGGACGGTGCTCCTGGCAAACATGCCCCTGGAGGCGGATTGAAGGCCCTCCCACTGGACCGAGAAGCTTGCCAGCGACTCCCGTTGAAGGGCGACCTGTTTTCTTGTCAGCAAGGCACGGGCCGCGGCCTGCAAGCTGCAGATTGAATCAGCTTCCTCGGCAAGAACAGCCCTGTCAAGATCAAGCCTGTTCCGTAGAAGCATTCCACGAATGGCCGCCTGGAGGCCCGGTGCGGCTTCCGACGTGCGACTCGTCTCTTGCACCTGAGTTCGCACACCTTTGCGGGCGAGAAAGCCTCGCATAACCGCTTGAATGTCGCGAACTGGACCCGTAGCCTCTAGCAATTGAGATCGCACTTCTCGTACCTCATCGCGGACCTTTGCAGCCCGGAAAAGACTCTGTAGCTTCAGAACGGCGGGCTCTGAGCGCTTCCACATGTACTCTCTCTCTGCTTGCCGCGACCGAACGAGGAACCCGCGCGCGGCGCTCTGCAGATTCACTGCGAAGCGCCTCATGTTTAGTCGGTAGTCGATGATCTGGCGCGCAAAATCACCTCGAATCCGGGCCTGAAGGTCGACAAGCCAGTTCTCGGAGTCCCAGAGTTCCTGCATTGTCTCCCCAAGCCGCATTCGCAATAATGCTCCGCGTACTTGAGCTTGTAGCTCGACGATCGACTCTTCGTTTTCCCCAAGCTCCCTGTCTATCCGCTCCTCTTCCGTTTCTTCGGGTTCCGGTTCCGGTTCCGGCTCAACCCCAAAGTCAGCGCCCATGTCACCAAAGGTCGGCATACTGGCCCCCAGCTTATCCAGGCCCTTCTGCATAGCTTCAAGATCGTGGTGCTCAAACTCCAGTTGACCAACCAGGTTCCCAATTCGGAAATCAACGATTCCTTTGCGGTATAAGAGCCAGCTGAGAGCATGTATGCAGTAGATGACCTTTGGAATGTTTTTCTTTTCGTAGAGATCGATCAGTTCAAATCGGAAGAGGTCTGGTAGTTCGACCTCGTCAAGGTACCGGAAGAAGATCGCAATGTTGTCCGAATGGCGGTACTGTAGACGAGGGTGTCGGAAAATACGATATCTTCGGTCCGGGTTCAGCGCTTGAACCACCTCTGCCAAAGTCTCACCGTTTCTAAGCTCCTCTTCGAGCTTCACAATCTCGCCAATCGATTTGTTTATAACATCCTCGATCCACTCTTTTGCCTCACCGATGTGGCAGAGATATTCGTATGCCTGGAGAAACTGTCTTTGTTTGTCCATCCAATTCCTCCCTTCCCACCCGTATCCGCCAGACTTCTGGCCGAGGCGGCCGGCATTTGATCTGTCGGCCCTCTGGAGCCTACGGCGGCCCTTCAGTCCCACAACCTCTTGCGCCGGTGACGTGATGGCAAACTCATCGGCCTCTCCAGATTGTGCAAGTTTCGATAGGGTCCGAAGTTGATTTGTGGAGGAGCGGCCAAGGATCTCAAGATCGGATCCGGGCAGTTGGACTGGCTGCGGATGGTGCAAGGGCGGAGGCGAGGCGGGCCCATGGGCATGGGCGACAGCGGCACTCCCTCCTCGGTTGATCGTATCAGATCGAGTGAGAAGCATTGAGGTTGGCCGCAAACTCCCCATCCTGGGTGGCGGGGCCGGCACGGGGGTGGCTACCTTCTCTTGTTCGAATATGGCGAGTTTGCTCATGTCTAAACTCTGACCGCGCTCATGCCTGTTAGACATGAGACGCTTGGTTGGTGATAGATCGCCAGGGTTACGCTTAGTAGGTGATGTTTCGCCAGGCGGTTGGGGGAGGGGGCGGAGTGATTGGCGAGCATTGTTGTAGATATTATCCGTATTCGTGTTTGACCGCGGTGAGTTGTTGGCACTGAGGGATATCGGTGGGCGTGCATATTCGCTCTTAGCACGACTGTGGCCAAGCGACCCATAGGCACCAGAGCCTATTGAAGACATGCTGGTTCGGCTGGCTTCCGAGGTAAACGAATACCCCGATGATGCCGACGATGATGCCGTTGAAGGGTATCGAAAAACGGTAGGGTCGACAGTTTGAGATTGTCGTAGCGGGTGTGGACGGTGCGACATTTTTGGTTGCCCTCGATCGATTCTTGCTCGGTTTCCAGGATTGAGGGTGAAATCAAATAGGTGCGGAATGTCGGCAGGTAGGGATAAGAGGCGACATTAGAGCTCTTCGGAGGAGTCCAACAACGACATGTGACAAGTTGACAAAAACAATATTGGCAACATTCACCGCTGGAGTAGAAGGTTGTTAGGATGTTCGTTGAAAAAACGGCTGTAGACGGGTGGGACTGAGGGGGCTTTACGCAGTCACGTACTGGAGAAGCAGAAGAAGAGAAGCTGGCGGAATAGGCGCGCTCTGCGCAAAAAGTCAAGCCAACGTACCTTGAAATACGATAGACAGAAGGCGTTAACGGATTGCAGTGCCAATTGCAATGACGATTAAAATGCCAGCCCGGCCTGTAGGGACTGACAGAAGATAGCTCGGGGGAAAAAAAAAAAAAAACTCTCAAAGGCAACGAAGAAGGATAGCTGAGTGCTTCCCTCGTCAGGAATGCGACTCTCTCGGCTCTGTCCGTCGTCACCCTCGTTTATCGCGGGACCATGAAGTAGGGTGTCAAGACCTTGATTTTGACCTTGTTTTGTTTACTTCCCAAAAGCCTGTCACACGGGGAAACAACCAATCTTGCTGGTTTGTCTCACTATGGCGGCCCCACACTTGGGCATACACTCGGCCATTCAGGAAGATGGATTGCTTCTAGGCCCGATACCACCCCACTGCAAGTCCCGGCCCCTCCACGCGTTGATCCCTGTCAATAACACGCGTGGTAACGTGCAGCGTTACAAAAGTGGGCCCCAGTGATGTGGCTGCTTTTTCTCCCATCTCTCATCTGTGGCGTCTGCCTTGGCCGGACCCGGTGGAGTAAGAAAATTTTGTTACATGCTGTGCACAGTACCTCCCACAAGCATCAGCCAGGAAGGTACCTCGTGCCCCTCACTTAACCTGAGCCGCCAAGCAGGGACCCTCCTATTTTTTGTGTGCCATGCAGGACCTGACGTGACTCTCGACCACCAAGGGAAAAAAAAAAAAGAGAAAAAAAAATTATCGGAGGGCGAAACTTTTCCTCGCTTTCTTCTCCCTTGGGGAGAAGAGAAGCCAAAACTGCCAGGCAACCTCTAATATTTGGATTGGCTGGTCGTCTTCACCCTCGCTTCTGGAACAGACTGATTTATTTCTATCTCTGTTTTCTGATACCTCTTCTTCGACACGTATATTTTGCACAAGCTGGGTATGTCTGGCCCCTCGCCCTGCCTCTGCTGTGGCCTGTCGCACCCAAGCGCGGAGTAACTAGTGCTGCCAAGAGCTACTTTTTTCTTCTTCTTCGCCCCAAGCTAACAAGTCATATACAGTTCGCGATGCCTACAACAAACGCCCAAGCGTCAGTGAACGGCGCTTCCAACTTCCTCGACTTCAAGACTGCCCAAGATGTTTTGAAGGAGTACGAGACCCGAGATGGTCTCGACATCACCCAGCTTCTTGACTCCAAGACCAATGGAGGTCTTACATACAACGATTTTCTCTTGCTTCCGGGGTACATTGGCTTCCCAGCCTCGGAGGTTGCCCTGGACTCGCCGGTGACGAAGAGGATCTCTCTCAAGACTCCTTTTGTGTCCTCTCCCATGGATACCGTCACTGAGCACGAGATGGCCATCCACATGGCACTCCAGGGTGGACTGGGTGTCATTCACCACAACTGCTCGGCTGAGGAGCAGGCAGACATGGTGCGCAAGGTTAAGCGCTACGAGAACGGCTTTATCCTGGACCCCGTTGTCATCAGCCGCGACACTACTGTTGGCGAGGCGAAGGCCTTGAAAGAGAAATGGGGTTTTGGCGGCTTCCCTGTCACTGGTAAGTTTATTGAGCTGTCTAAAGCATTTTGCCCTAGTCCATATGATTATTACATTCTTTCCAATAACTTTCGTTCCACCGTATAGACATAACGTCATGGGGATACAAAGATTTATTTATGACGGACATTTTCCAAATACACAACTCGGACACCTATTTTGCGACTTTTGACTGACGTCCGATGGCCATAGAAACCGGAAAGATTGGCTCCAAGCTTTTGGGCATTGTCACTAACCGTGACATCCAATTCGAGGACGACATTAACACCAAGGTCGCCGATGTGATGGTCACTGACCTTATCACCGCCCCATCGGGTGTCACCCTGGCTGAAGCCAACAAGATTCTGGCCAAGTCAAAGAAGGGCAAGCTGCCCATTGTTGATCAGGACTTCAATCTGGTCTCCATGATCTCTCGCTCGGATCTGAACAAGAACCTCTACTTCCCCCTGGCCTCCAAGCTCCCCGACTCAAAACAGCTTTTGTGCGCTGCTGCCATCGGCACCAGGCCAGAGGACAAGGTGCGCTTGCAAAAGCTCGTTGAGGCTGGCCTAGACGTTGTTATTCTGGACAGCAGCCAGGGCAACAGTATGTACCAGATCGAGATGATCAAGTGGATCAAGGAGAACTTCCCCGGGCTCGACGTCATCGGCGGAAACGTCGTGACGAGGGAGCAGGCCGCCGCCCTCATCGCTGCTGGTGTCGATGGACTCCGCATTGGCATGGGAAGCGGAAGCGCCTGCATTACCCAGGAGGTTATGGCCGTTGGCCGTCCTCAGGCTACGGCTGTTCACAGCGTCAGCGCCTTCGCTGCCAGGTTCGGTGTTCCTTGCATCGCTGACGGAGGTATTCAAAACGTGGGTCACATCGTAAAAGGTTTGGCCCTCGGTGCTTCCACCGTTATGATGGGTGGTCTGCTCGCTGGCACCACCGAGTCTCCGGGCACATCGTTCGTTTCCCGTGAAGGGAAGCTCGTCAAGGCCTACCGCGGAATGGGCAGCATCGACGCTATGCAAGACAAGAAGGCTGGCGGCGGTGGCAAGGACAGCCAGAAAAGCAATGCTGGCACCGCCAGATACTTTTCTGAGGGTGACAGCGTCCTGGTTGCACAGGGCGTTTCTGGCGCCGTGGCTCATCGCGGGTATGTGAACCCGATTTCCGCTACTCCTCCCAACGACGTACATTATGACTGACAGATGATTTCAACAGGTCGATTTCCAAGTTCCTGCCTTACCTTGCAGCGGGCCTGAAGCACTCTTTGCAGGACTGTGGTGTAATCAGCCTCAAGGCCCTGCACGAGGGTGTTGCTGAGGGAACTGTGCGTTTCGAGATCCGAACCGCAAGTGCTCAACTGGAGGGTGGTGTCAACATGGAGTCCTACGAGAAAAAGCTTTACGCTTAAGTGACGATACGAAAAGGAAGAAAAAGTGATGCCTGAATGAACATATACACACCTGCACATATAGTTACCTTTCAATGTGATACCAAACTATTGCAGTCCTTGATCCTTTTCGGTCCATAAAGTTTTGAGTCTCGTGTATTTGCTTGCCACGATATCACTCCAAACCACATTTTTCTTGAAGTTGCTCCATTATATAGGATGATGGCTACTGTCACACCTTGCTAAGATCGTTGGGATGAGGCTTGCACAGCAGGTAGTTAAGGGGGGTGAAGATAAAGAAGCCTTAACGAGCGTTCTTTTCCTGAGCCACAGACTAGCAGCATAACCCTCGATTCTGAGGTAACAAATTTGGCGTGTTAGCCATGTAACCAGAAGCGTCACCTTTCGGCTTGTTTATACTGTGACAGAGCTTTTTTTTTTCTTTTTTTTTTTGCTCCTAAATTTTGTCGGCGAGTTACTGGGTTGTGAAAGAGAAAGCAACAAGACATACTGACGGACGTAGAAGTAAATAAAATCCACATCCGTCCAGAAAGCCGAACCCCAGGAGATATAGGTAGAAAGCACTTCAATCAGCGGGAAAGTACGTTGAAAGTTACCAGGGACTCGTGGATTTTGTCTAGAGTAGTTTTTGATATTCGTTTCATAGGACTCAAGGGGATCCTGCAATGGGAACCGTGGAAGTCTACCGTATACACTGCGCTCATCGGAACACCAAACTCTACAAAGGTACACCTTCAGATGTAACATGAAATATGCCCTATTGACATCAAGTCCAAGCGTCATCCTCCAGCAGCTCCCAGTCCGGATTTGGCGCATCGCTGCTCAACTTGCTTTTGAGCCTGTCTGCCAACTTGATGGGGTTAGGAAGTCTGAAGGTGCGAATAAAATCGCTACCTTCAGCGGTGCCGAGATAAGAATGGACAGCGCCGTGCGAGTACCGCCCCATTTGAGGTGTACTATTACCACCATCGTTACTGCTCACTCCGCGTAGCAGCTGATTGCCTATCAGTAGATTATACAGGTTGCGTCCAACGTGTAGCACGTCCTCAGGTCCCACGGGCACGCCCTGCGAACAGCAAGCCCATGCGACGTCATGCGCAAGGAGAGCAACCCCCTCAATGAAGCGCGAGTACATGGCAGGATCCTCCTTGGCGAGAACAGGCAGAGGCTTGTCTATGAAGAGGGGCCGAGCGCGAGGAAGACGCTGATGAAAAGGCTCGTCTTGGGGCAGTGGATTGATCTCGGACTGCTGATCCGTTGTACCAGGGTAAGGTATGTCATCGTGATTATAAGAGTAAGACGAGGTGATTGATAATATTGCTGGCCGAGGATAGTCAGCATGTGGAAGGATTATTTCGGCCGGGAGGCGGATGGCCAGGTATTGACAGGCGCGGTTGAGTATGTGTACAATGTGGGAAAAGCTGATAGTTATAGCTTGAGGAGAGACACCTGTAGATTTTGTTTAGTATTAGATAAGAGAATGGAAATCAGAATAGGGGTGTTTGCAGCAGTTGTGGGGAGAGCGCGAGTTGTAGACCAAAGAGTCAACTTACCAGTGAGAGCATGCAAATCGACAACCTCAGCGCCACCCAGTTCATACTTGACAGAGCTGCCTTTCTTCAACCGCCGTAGTCCATAAAGACGTGCAGCTTCCATACAGAGAAATGCGCGATTCGAAGCGGTGCTCTCGTGGACCAGATCCCAGTCGGCCATGGTCGCCGCGATATTGTCTTTGACCTTGTCAAGCTGTTTTTTCCTTCTCTCTTCGATGCCATCAGTGGCCTCAGCAAGGTTTATTTTCCTCCTCGCCAGCGTCTTCTTCCGCTGCCTAATCTCTTCACGCGCGGCCTCGACCTCTGCTTTCAGCCGGTCTGCCTGAGCGATGATCTCCGCCGTCCGCTCAATCGCTTCCTGGTGCTTTGAAGCCCAGTCATCGATGACAGCCTTGCGAGCCGCGGGGGTTGAGCGTGATGCTTTTGATGCTGTAGGAGGAGGCTGCTCTATGAGGGTGTTGATCTGCTGTTGGAGCCTGTCGTTCTCAATAAGAGTGTGCGCTTGAGCTATGCGCCCTTCGTAGAGTCGGTTCCGGGCATCAACGGGACAAAGGAATGGTAAGCGCTGGGCATGATGCCCACGTCCGCAGATACAACACGACATCCTGCAGGATATCTCTAGTATATCCGGCAAAGTTATGAAGCGGTGACCCTTCAATTGCGGAGCCGCAGCCGCCCGCTCGGGAACTGTCAAGGAAATCGTTGAACAGTGGATGTAGGCATTTTGTGTCGCAAGAGCAGAACTGTCAAAATACTGCCTTGAGCTCGTGATGAGGGGATGAGATGGTTCTGGCCAGAGCAATTCCTGGCCTTGATAAATTGACGATGCGAGCACGAGATACAGTCATTCAGCCAAACAGTCAGCGATTTGGTTCTACTGCCACTAAACCCCGACGTCACCAGGACGGGAGGTACATGGTTCAAAGGAGATCTATAGTGGGCCCCTTATCTTATCGTATGCTCTGAATGAGAAACCCATGTTGTTTGCCAGGGTCTCAGTGGGGACATTGATCATCACAACCTTCCAATAAGAAGCCACGCTTCTGGAGATCAATCATTTGATCTGGCGACCTGCACGCGCATCCTAGTTCAGGCCCACTCGACCTATTAAGCCGCGATCTTTTTCCTTTGCATCTCTTTTGCCCTATCAGCCTCCAGCTCAATCCTTTTCCTCACATTCCCAGGCCGGGTAGTTGGGCATCGATGCCTTGCATCGACCACACCTCCATCTGTCAAAGCCAGAGAACTGGCTCGTGCTCATTGGGACAAAGAGCAACCTGGGCCTTTGACTACCTACCTCACCTGCCTACCTCAACTCGTCTGGTAGGTAGGTAGTCATAGGCACGATTCCTTATATAACGAGAACAGCTTGGCCTTTTATGGCCTAGACTCTCTACCCTCTTCAAGTCTCCATCATCGGCACCGACTTTGTTGAGCGACTATTTGAGTGTCGTTGTAAATTTTGTCAATCGGGTCGGGACTAAACCAATTTGCGTCAGTTTCCTTGTGATTCCCACCTTATCTGGCGAAAGTCTGCTGCCCATAGCCATTGGCTTGTACAACGGCCCCAAGTAAAACATAAGCCGGATCGGGACTTGTCTCATTATGGAGAGTCCACAGAAGAGATCGTCCTCGAAACACCATACCCCAGACGCACCCGGGACTCCTAATCACCCGGAAGATTCACAGGAGACACAGATCCTCAATCCCAGCCTCATCAATACCGAGCCTCAAGGCACTCGACCGCAAGTCAGAACCCCCGAACCTCAGACCAGAAGCGGAAGCACCGGTCCAGAGGCACTTTTCACCAGCCCCGGGCAGATTCCCGACTTCGACTGGGACGACTTCAGATTGCAGTACGAACAGGCGCTCGCCAAAGCCAACGACAAAGAATTGGAGCTGCTTCGCGAGTTTGACGGACTGGTCAAGTATTTCAACGTATGGGCTGCTGCGGCCTCTGCGCATGACAACGAACGTGCTGTGAAGCGACTGCAGACACGCCAACGATACGTCCAGATTGGCGAAGAGAACCTGGCCCATAGGAAGCAACATCGTACGTCTCTTCTTCATGCAACTCGACTATGGATTATTAAATACTTATTGCGTGCTGACCCGGCTGTAGTGGCGGAAGTTGTACGTGCTTTTCAAAGCGCGCTAGCTCTTCTTAGTCGGTAGCGGTCTACGCGTGCTATGTCTCATCTACCCTTGCCAGATATCATGGTAAACCTCCCAGTTATCACCCAGGCAGGTACCTTTCAGAATCTCCAATACCAAAATCATTACCGAGCTTGTTATTAACAATAATTTGCAGGATGATTTGGAGGCTTTCCATCACAAACACTTCTCCGAGACCGCCTTGTTGCATTTCGCAACACAGTTCTTGTCAGCGGAGAGTTATGACGGCGCCGAAGAAGCCGATTGTGGCGATGGACTCGGCTATTATCCTGATGGAGTAAAGAGAACTCTCACCGATGAGCAGATAGAAATCTTTAGGCACTCGGAATTGGAGGCCGAGCGCAGGAAGGCCGAGAAAGCCCGGGACATGGATGACGGCGAGATTGAAGACGATCAAGCCACGAATCTGACAGATATTACATCACTACCAAGCGGCGAGACGGATGCCAAAACGAAAAAGAAAAAGAAAAAGAAGGGAGGTAAAGGCAAAAATCGTCGACAGGAGGTCAAGCCCGACTTGCGCAAGAGGACATGGGATGTCGTCGATGTTGGCATGTACAACCTCGATTACGATGGAGAAGCTGGTTCAGCAGCTCATGAAGGAAATCCAGCGAAACGACGCCAGGTATGTTATGAAGAGGATTGACGGAGAAGCCGAAGGAAAACACAGGTGCCCAAAGGTGTGTGTTCTTTTTTTTTTTTTTTTTTTTTTTTTTTTCCCTCTCTCGAAATCTGTTAGGTTCATAACCTGCCTTCATGATGAAATCTATCGTATCGTCATCCTTAGTCGGAAATCCAATCTCGGGGCTCAGCCGACGACAGCATCAAGCTTTGCTTGGCTGCTGAGGTTGGGCCTTTGGGGAGGAGCATGTCGAGCAATAATCTTCTCTCTGACCTGGCAACACCAAATCCCCCTTATTTGTTTCGTTCCTCGAAATACTTTGAATGGATGCTAAAGTTTGACGCGAACAGGGGAGTCCGTTTGCAAATAAACAAGCCGTGGAACTTCTCAAATCGTTCAGTGCCAGAATTCGGATGATACAGTACCAATGACTGGAAGACGTGAAAGACCAGTCTAGACTAGTTTGGGCCGAAAGGTTGATACCCATGGTGGACTGGGGTTTGACTTGTTGTAAGAAACCACTGGGAAACTGTATCGTGGTTTACGCGGTGAGTGGTTCATTATTTTTTTCAGAGGACGTGACATCACTTTTAAGCAGGCGCATTTTCAAGCCTCGAGACGGCATTCCGTATTATAATGATTACATTAATTTCCCAGTCCCCCAAGTTGTGCCGTTTCTTAGTACATGAGTTGAGCCTTAAACGAGCAATAGGGAGACCTGAAAACGGGGCTTCATCTTGCAAGTTGCAAATGGGCGAAACCGTTGACCTGATGGGAATTTATGAAATGATCTAGCCGTAGTCTAGTTTTAGTTTGAGTCTAGTCAAGTCGGTTCAAGTCGGCCAGATCTGAATCTAGAAGAACAAGTGACAGCGCATAGTACAGTAGTATCAAGCCGAATTGCGACTATTCTAACTAATGACTACACTTGGCACCACAATGTATGCGCCCTCAACCTTTATTCCCGGTTTGCAGAGTGGGGCAGTCGCGAGGGAAAATGGTCTACTTACAGAGTACTGCATACCATATCAGGCACGCATTTAATTTAATTTTTTTTTATATTTTTTTCTCCTCTCTCTGTTTTTCCAGCTGAAGTGGATCCCTGATTAGTGGGCTGTCCAGTAGGTACTCGCCTGAACGGCAGCCCGATAAGCTTGGTTTGGTACTGTACTTTACTGTACTACGGTTGGCAGGGTGCTTGATTGTGAGGTACTCGGGGAGTGGGCACGCTCTAGACCCAGAATTTTCAACCCCCGCCTTCCCGCCGCGCTCTGGGTGACTTTGCGCTGTGTGTGTCCAAGCCCAGATAGTCTAGATCAATCACTATCGCATTGTTAGGTAGCACCATTCAATATCCAACAGCCAAACAGGTTTTATTTCGCAGCACCAATCACGAGATTCCGTAGTGGCCGGAAGAGACGACCAAAAACCTGATTTGTCGGATCGCAGTGAAGCTAGGTAACACCACACTCACAATCCCAGGATCTGTGGGAAGGTTTCGCCCGATCGTCAGGCCGTCGCTGAGGAGAATAACCCCAGCCACCCCGAGCTAGCATCTGCTTGGCTTCTATTTCTCGTCGTCGTCCCTCCTCTTTCTCCTGACACCACAGCCATCGTCGTCGACACGCCGGGCGATTGTCCATCACGGCCCCGGCCTGCCACAACCATCAACATCGATCTGGCTCGCCCGCACCCGGCGGCGCACGACGATCCCATCTCCGTCTAGAGAGTGCGTTGGCGGTGCCGCACCACCCGATGCACAGCATGGCGCGCGTTTACGCTGATGTCAACGCGAACATGCCCCGGAGCTACTGGGAGTATGATACGGTCAACATCAGCTGGGGTGTGCTTGAGAACTACGAGGTGGTGCGCAAAATCGGTATGTTTGCGCCCATTTTGAGATGGCTAGAGAGAAAAGGCGGGGAAGGCAATCTAAAGGAGGGAGACAGAGAGAAAGACGGACGAAAGGAAAAAAAAAACCCCCACGACCGGAGCAGACTGACTGACTCTTGGGATACCCAATCTCGCAGGTCGCGGAAAGTATTCAGAAGTCTTTGAAGGCATCAACGTCGTCAACTACCAGAAATGCGTCATCAAGGTTTTGAAGCCGGTCAAGAAGAAGAAGATCAAGCGAGAAATCAAGATTCTACAGAACCTCGCTGGTGGGCCTAACGTTGTGGCCCTGCTCGACGTTGTTAGAGACTCACAGGTACGGATTCCACTGGCTCGTCCCTCTCCTTCCACCCTGCACGGGTTTTTGGGCAGTATCTTGCTCACATGGCAATGGCGTAATCGCATGAACAGAGCAAGACTCCATCACTCATTTTCGAGTACGTCAACAACACCGACTTCCGCACGCTCTACCCCAAGTTCAACGACATAGATGTGCGGTACTACATCTTGGAACTGCTCAAGGCGCTTGACTTCTGCCACAGCAAGGGCATCATGCACCGCGACGTGAAACCTCACAACGTTATGATCGACCATGAGAACCGCAAGCTGCGCCTGATCGACTGGGGTCTGGCCGAGTTCTACCACCCGGGCACCGAGTACAACGTCCGTGTGGCGTCGCGCTATTTCAAGGGCCCCGAGCTGTTGGTCGACTACCAGGAGTACGATTACTCGCTCGATATGTGGAGCCTCGGGGCCATGTTTGCTTCAATGATCTTCCGCAAGGAGCCCTTCTTCCACGGGAACAGCAACTCGGACCAGCTGGTCAAGATCGCCAAGGTCCTCGGCACCGACGACTTGTTTGACTATCTGGACAAGTACGAGATTGAGTTGGACGCCCAGTACGATGACATCCTGGGTAGATTCCAGAAGAAGCCCTGGCACAGCTTCGTGACGGCGGAGAACCAGAGGTTTGTGAGCAACGAAGCCATCGACTTCCTGGACAAGCTCTTGAGATATGATCACATGGTGAGTCTTTTGACATAAATCCCAATCACTCGTCACTTTCAATTTGTACTAACCCATGTCCGTTTTTCCAGGAACGTCTGACTGCAAAGGAGGCAATGGCCCATCCTTACTTCGAGCCTGTCCGTGGCGAGGGTGTATTGGAGCGTCTCCTTGCGGCAGGAAGCAGCACTTCAGCTTGAAAAGAAAAAGCGTGGGATTTAAGTCTGATGTTCATCATTTCTCTGGCTTTTTCGGCATCAACCAACCCACTTTTGACCAATCCGCTACATTCACATTACAGATGTCAACAGCAAAAACGACGTCTCAACAAGATACCCCCCCGAGATAATAACTTCAAGCATAAGGAAGCGGATGAGAGAATTATCCCAGACCAAACAGAACAAGGAAGATCTCTACCCTCTTCCCATGTGAAACTGAACTCTGTATCTCGAGGTTGTAGGATTGTGATCGCTTCTCAAGAAATAGCGAACGGCACAGGAGGGGGGCGCGTCAATGGATGTTTGGGCTGGAACCAATTGGGGTAGTAATATTTGTAGGCGAAAGTCGTGCCCAGGACAGCAAGTGAAGAACCCATGGACGCTTCGCCACAGTGGGCAAGTCCCGAAAACAAGAAAGACAATGACAGTGTCGTGCTTGTTTGAGTTTTCAGGCCTGGCGGTTTCACGAACCTTGGAAGTCATGACGGCGGCGGCGCAAGGAGGAGGGATACAGTTGTTGGTCCCGATACTCGGGGATTCATGCAAGAAAAAACAACGACAAATAAGATTCATTATGATCATCGCGTTGTAGTTACTTGTTGCTCTCTAATGCTCCCAAAATACTGTCCATCCCTGTGCTGCCTTTGTAAGCAAGCCCATATATGGCGTCTCCCATGATTGTTGCCTCTTTTGAGTGTACACACTCAATATCTTGAATGATGCTACAAAAAAAAAAAAAAAAAAAAAAAAAAAAAAAACGGAAGAGAAGTGCATGTTACCCACGTCCAAAAGCTTGTGCTTGATCATGATGCTGGGTTTGATACCGCTGCAATGCTAAAAACGCAACACACATACCTAGAAAGGCGCATGAAAACTGCCCCGTTATGTTCCCAGGGTTGACTGCCCCTTTACTGTTGGTCGCCAATACAAAAAAAGCACCAGTCACGATCACACCGAAAGCCTTCTTCGCCGCATCGACGCTTCGATCCGCCTGGAGTCTGGACCACGGACCTCACGGGGCTCGAGTTGAGGCGCGACCGCACGCTGCTGCTGCTTCTACTGCCTGGTCCACGTCCGCGGTGGGTGAGCGGAGTAGTGTGGAACTGCGCGCCGGACAAGAGCGAAAACGACGACGGCTTCGGCTTCGCATGAGCGCTGCTGCTGGCTTTAGTCATGAAGAGGCGCCGACTGAGAGACTTTGGCGTTTTCTTCTTGATCGGAGAGGACAGGGTCTCTCGGGAGAGACGTGCTGGGCCGGCATACCCGCCGCTGCTGGCAACACTGCGGGTGCGTGGGGTAAAATATGTCGAGAGCTCGTCCTCGTCGGACCCGTCGTTAATCAGAGACAGAAGCGAGCCTACTGACCTCACCGATCTTCCGCTGGGAGTCGGAGCGGCAGACGGACTTGGTGTCGCCGGCCGGGGATCCTGCGATGGTAACACTTCGTCAGGGACGCTACCCCTTGGCGGCCATTGCCTCCGCGTTCGCCTGGGGAGGTATGCTGAGCCCTGTTTGTTTGAAGAACGCTTATCTCCACGCTGCGCGGGAAGACTTTGGGCAGATGATTTGGGGCTCGGTTGATTCTGAGGGACAACAAGATGCCTAGGCGAGATCTCGGGCTGATTGAGACTTGAGTCTGTTGAACTCTGTTGCTCCATCTCCAGATGCAGCTCTGACACTTGCTCAACATATTGCTCATTCGCCGGGCAGAAGTTTTCTTCCAGCGTCGGTTCATCCACCGACCGCCGTAGTCTGGATGGCTCCCATGACTGAGATGCTTCGCCCTCCTCAACTGCCACGGAGGGCAAGATCGTAGGTTTTGGTGTTGGCGCCACCTCCGGAACTTGGTTCTCCATAAGAATCGAGAGCCTCTCATCCTCGTCTGCCGGTGGGGGCGTGCTTTGATGTTCTGCATCTTCCACGAGCGGCTGTTCTGGTCGAGGCTCTTTTTCAGCATCCGGTTCAGTGCAGCTGAGAGACTGACTGCTGAGAGTAACATCAGCAGATACGACAACCGGCTCTGGCATTGTGAGGGGTGAACGTGCAGGGCGAGGAGGAGAGCCCAGCTCAGGGGAGAGGCTTCTTGGTCGAAGAATGAGAGGACCTCGGCGACGGCCCCTGCCAGCGGCCTTGGGAGCTGGCACCCAACCCCCATATTCCTCGTCAGAAAAGCCGTACGAAGGGTCGACATAATTTTGTGTAAAGGTTTCAGGCGGCACTTCCGTCTGCTTTGTTGGCCCTCTCTCGGTCTCTAAAGGCAGCCTTGGGCTCACTCTGGCTGTTTCATCAGCAGTACTCGCTTGACCAGGTATTTGTTTGGCAGATTCGGTGCTGGTTTCGAGAAACCCTTCATCTGTACGTTCTTGTGGCCTGTTTGAATTTTCAGAATTTTCCAACACTTTGGGACAGGACTCTATAACGCTTTCGTCCCTAGAAGACGCTCCTTGCCTAACTGGCCGAGGTGCCTCAACAGGTGGATTTAACAAAATTTTACTCTGCTCCAACTTTTGGAGCCTCTCGTCTATTATATTAATAACAATGGTTTCGTGTTTTCGTTTCAATGGTCGTTGCGAGTCGTCTGCCTCCAGACAGTGAGATTCAATGACGTCTCGCTCATCCTCAGTGGGTGGTGGCGATTTAAGTGCAGCGGCGGAGTAGGGCTCGCGGTGCTTTGGCTTTGCGGACCGAGAAGTTGGCCTTGTCTGTGATTCTTGGTTGGGTACTCTTTCTGTACAACCAGTGTTCTCAGGACTGGTAGCCGATCTAGTTTGTAACTCGTGTGATGAGACATTCCGCTGATTTGAGGGAGTCCGTTCCGGACCTATGTGGGATGCCCGTGTTGTGATTTCATCTTCAGAGTCGGTGTCATGATTTGATCTAGGGCGCGACTTGCAAACGATGGACTTCAGGGCAGCGCTACTTTTCGTTTTTACCGGGCCCGTTGGCTTTCTCTGCAGTAGTGATGGTGGCAGCGCAGGGACTCTCCAGGCTGGTTCCACCAATTCATTGGTGACGCTCAGGGGGTCGAAGGACGGGTCTGCGGCACCACGACTTGCCGCTGCCATTGTCAATAGTCGGTTCAGGGTCCCTAATAGTGTACTGGACGTCGACGGGCCGCCCTTCACCGATGATTCCAGTGCACTGAAAGATGGAGGTAGCTGCGGAGGCTCTGGTATCTCGGGGAGGTCTGGGATGGCGTCCAATGGTAAGATGCGACTGGCTTCCCCCTCGTCATCCTCGTCAGCCTCGAGATCGATGCTGCCTTCCTCATGCTCGTTCTCTTCTTGGTCGTCGTCCTCTTCAGCATCGCTGTAAAGATCGTTGAGGTCTATGCCGTCGTCATCGTCACCCACTTCCTCTCCCTCCTCATCCCCCTGACCGGCCACGTCTGCGCCATTGTCTCCAACGGCCACTGGCAGATTGTCCCCGAAGATGCCTCTGAAATGGCCTCTGTCAACGGTGATCTTGCCTGTGTTGAGGTCGATTTCATCCCCCTCATCACCAAAGTCTCTGCCGTATTTTTCAAAGATGTTCTCCAATGTCGATTTGAATGAGAAGGCAGATCGATATGTAGACCTTTGGAATTGACGATCGAGCGCCAAGTCCTCAATGTTCAGGTCTAGTTCGTCACCATCCTGGTCAAGGCTTTGGGAGAGCCTCGGCCTCTTGCTAGGAGGCTCCATGCTTCAGAGATGACGATATGATCATGACTGGATCATGAAGCCGCTCAAATGTAACGCTAGAGTACACACATATATCGACAATTGACATATATTTGAGCAGTGAGCACCCCCCAGACAGCTCCGGTGGGGGGGTGTTTGATTGCTTTGCTCAGTGTCCAAGGCAAGCTTTAATTATTGCAGTGACTCGTGGGGGAACAAGACGCGCCCATGCGACGCGCTGGAAATTGTCAACCCACTGCACCTCCAGATAGCATCCCTAATGTGGGTCTCCAACCAGCTGGAAAACACTGTAAAGTGGCGCACAAAGCACTGTACGCAAGTACTGTAGACATGGCAACACCCTACCCATTCAGGGGGTTCATTGTCGGTATTGCAATTGGTGCGTCTACGCCGCATGAAAGGAATGACGTGCGGTGTAGGATCCACCAGACTCGGGAAGCTGCAGGCGGCGGGGTCGTGTGAGCTATCCCGTTAGGTACTCCGAAAGTATCATCCATACCAGCAGCCCAATCATAGCAAGGTCAATCTTCAAAAAGTCATTTCCTTCCTCTAGCAGCAGCCAAACGCGTGTTTCTCGGCCCGGCTTGTCAACAATCCACCAAGCCCCGTATGCTGCATAAGTATCCATAAAAATCTCATCGGTGAGGCTCGGTCCCTGGCGAGCGTCCGAGAGCCGTGTCGATGATGTTTTGCCAAAAATGCAGGACGCCGCTCAAGCTCGATGGGTCGCTAGATGATCTCAACCCAGCTGCCTACGATCTTCTCGTCAGTGAGTTCTCCCTCAAGTGGTTCCCCATACGCACGCGACGGCCAAACTTGGACCAGAAGCCCAATAACTGACTGTTGTCTAGCCACCTCCTCACAGCAGCAAGCCCCTAAGGATCCGATCTCGTCATCATCATCAAGCGCTACGCATGTCCACGACCAGAGCAGAAAGGCCGTATATGAAAATGCGATCAAGAACGCCATTGGCTCGCCTACCTTCAAGAGGCGCAGCGACATTAGCGGTTTGCGTGGGGATAAGGCCATGCGCGACAGCTCCATGTCGTTTATCCTGCTGGAGGAGTCTCAGATTGCACCATCGAGACATGGAGCTGCCGGCCGCTCGTCGGGACCAGCCTCGCCCAACACATCAAAGGGATCAGCTGCCGCTACGGCTGCCGATGATGACGGCGCCAACGAGGCCAACCGCATGCTGAGGCTATTCGAGATACTCTCTGCGCGCTCCGACATCGACCACCCCGTCTGCGTCGAGTGCACTGACATACTCGTCGAAGGACTGCGCAAGCGACTCGAGTCTGCGTCCAGGGAACGTAGCACCTATGTCAACTTTCTCAAAAAGCTCGAGCTGGAAAGCCCAACCGACGATGAATTGAAGGCACAGGAGGAAGCTCTCGCCAGGGCAAAGGAGCAAGAGGCAGCGGCCCTCAAAGAGCTCGTTGCACTTGAAAAAGAAAAGGCCAGCTTGGACGACGAGATTCTAGCTCTCGAGGAGGAATCGCGGCAGATGGACGCCGAGGAGGAACAGTTCTGGCGCGAACGCAACGCGTTTGCCTCGCAGCTGGCAGACTTCCAGAATGAGCGTGATAGCATAAACTCCAAATACGACCACGACGCGCGGCTGTTGCAATCACTGCAGCGAACAAACGTGTATAACGACACTTTCCTCATCAGCCATGACGGCACCTTTGCCACGATTAACGGTCTGCGACTTGGCCGGCTGCATAACACCCCGGTCGACTGGCCCGAGATCAACGCAGCTTGGGGCCACGCACTTTTGCTAGTCGCCACGGTCGCCGACAAGCTACAGTACCGCTTCGACGGGTACGAGCCCCAGCCTATGGGCTCCACGTCTCGGATCATCCGCTTCGAGCCCCCGTCGCCCGCAGCGTCCCGCGTAGGATCTGGCCCGCCCCAGGCGCCCAAGAAAAAGGTCCTGGAGCTCTATTCGTCCGGAGACATGCCGCTCGGCCTAACGTTTATGCACAGGAAGCTCGACGCCGCCATGGTGGCATACCTGGAGCTCGTGCGGCAGCTGGGCACGTTCATGGTTCGCACTACCACGGCGAACGGGAAGCCGCTCACGCTCCCGTACGTCATTGACGGCGACAAGATCAACGGCATCAGCATAAAGCTGGGTATAGCCCAGGACGATGCTTGGACCAAGGCCTGCAAGTTCGTCCTCACTTGCTGCAAGTTTCTCCTCGCACATGCTAGTAACATTAGCACCATGGCGAACGGGCGTGGCAAGGTTTTGGGCTCAAGCCCGACTTGATTAATGGTTGTTGCCCGTGTCTGGGTTACTATTCTTTCCTTTTCCGTACAGCGTGTCTGGAATTTTTGTTTTTCTTTCTATTGGTAACCGCAAGACGGCGTTCATGGGACATGGCTTTGTGAATTTCAATAACGATGGCTTTGGTTTTGCTGGGCTTTTTTTTTTTTTTTTTTTTTTTTTTTTTTATATAGTAAACAACAGCCAGCCAGTTCTTCCCCTGGCACGAATAGAACAGGCTTTCCATGCCATTAGATGGTCATGACGTTTGTTCCCCTGTTCGGCTTCTTTTCTTTGGAAGTGGGTGATTTATGCCGTCTCTCTACGTACGGTAGGGTTGTCTTACAAGAAAGTATTTCGCTTGAATTCGATACCCAACAATGAACTAATCCAGTCATCGAATCATAAAACCATATTCCACACATGATTTAAACCACTCTCCAAGTTCCATCCAGCACATTATCCCCCAACGCCAGTAAACTAACATAACCTTTGGAGAAAAAGAATAAAAAATAAAATAAAAAAAAAAAGCCCTTGTATCCCCATTACCTAAATGTCACAAACTTCGTCATTGCTTGTTGGCACCAGACAACAGCTTCGCGTATAATTCGACGAGTACCTCTCCCCACACCTGTCCCTTGCCGACCTTGTCACCAATCTCCTTCCTGAGGAAGTCTGCCATCCGATCCTCGTTGAATCGCTGCCCATAGACGACTCTTGCTCGAGGCTTGACAACCGTACCACCCGCACTCTGGCCGCTCAGATCTATGAGAACCTCGACCTTGCTCTTCAGCCCCGCCAGCAACAACGTCGCCTTCACGACCATTGATGCGTCCGACGTCCGTGAGACCCTGGTGGGAAAGGTGCAGTTTATGCTCCTGATGTTGGCAGAAACCTGCTTCGCCTCAAGCCAGCCGGCACCCACCACATCGAGAATATGGCGCAGTGAGGTTTGCGCTTGGTCGAGACCCCTGATCTGGTCGCGGATGCACTGAAGGAAGAACTCGAGCTCGGTCGTGATGGGTACAGGGTCGCGTTCGCGGTTGGCCGCGATGTACCAGAGGTCTATGTTGGTGGGCTGCTTGCTGGCCGCGCTGTCTGGGGTAGCGAAGCTGGTGGGATCGAAAACGAGTTCAATCTCACGGTTGTAGGTCATTGATACAGTCGTACCGGAGCAGCCCGTGACTATCCAGCCGTGCTCTTTCTCGATGGCCTCGACGCGTGCTGTTTCAAGGGGGGTTGGTCAGCATGTTTGGTCGTACAGGGAAGAACCGACCAGCATTTTCGTCAGTGAGAAATGAGAAGAATGGAAAGCATACCTTTGAGATCCATAATTTCATCAGGTCTCCAGCCTCTACATTCCTCTCTCACGCGCTCAGCTTCGCGGATCTCATCCAAACACAGCTGCTTCTTTGTCGTCAGCTCCCCAATAGCTTCTTCGGACTGACGGAGGTCCCGCTCCAGTTCTGCTATCTGCTGCTTCTTCAGATCTATGTCTTGGGTGGCGGTGAGCAACTCGTCCCGAGCAGCTTGCAACTCGTCCGGGTCGCAATCGGCAAGCTCACGCACCGCCTCGTCGAGCAGGTTGTGTTCCTTTTCGAGTTCGGCGAACTTCTTGACGAGTTCAGGAAGCACCGAGTCTATGAGAGCCTGCTTCTTCTTGAGGACCTGTTCGTCCTGAGCCATGCCCTCGGCCGTCTTCTCTAGACCTTCCTTGAGACCTTCTTGCAGCTTCATTCGCCATTCGTACCACATGGCCTTGCTCAGGAGGCGAGCATGCAGCTTGACATTTTTGAATTGGTTATCCATCAGAACTCTGAAGTCTGGGCTGGCTGACATATACTCTCGGAACAGAGGCGGATTGTCAGCGAGCGTCTCGCTTTCAATCTCCCGGACGATGTCGCGACCCTCCGAGATGTACTTCTTGAGCTCGCGGCACGAGTGTTGGTACAGCTCTAGCATGGGCACCGTACAGGCACCGGCCACGACGCAGCGTTCGAGGCACATGTCGTCCTTGTCGTCGCTTTCGGCACTGTTCTTTGCTTGTGGTGCCACGGTATGTCGGCGTTTTGTAGTCGTTAGCTCCATAAAACGAATGCTGGTCATGTTGAGGAAGTCCTGCAGGCTGATACGTTCTTCGTCGTCGTCCAGATCCTCGGCATCGATGCCCTCGCCTCTACCGAGATCTATGGCGCCATCATCCTCCACGTCCCTGAAATGACTTCGACGTCTTGGACTTGGTGCGGTTCTGGACATCTTGATGGGGGATGTTGGTGTGGACACTTCGAGAGATTGCTTCGTCGAGTCTTGGCTCCTGCTGGACTTTGAAAGTCGTCCCGTGGTCTCCTCTTTGGATGGAGGCTGCTGCAGCTTGATGCTCTTGACTGGACTCCCATGGTGGTTCTTCAGTCTCTTCACTCCGTCCTGCTCCTCCTCCGCGTCGTCCAGCTCGGAAGGACGCTTTCCCAGTAAACCCTTGGCGCTGCCAACGTGTAAGCTCTTGCGACCACGGAGAGGATTCTTCTTCGGGCTTAGGCCCTGAATCATCTCTCTAAGATTCAGGGTGACGTCTCGTTCGTCAGCCTCCCGCTCCATGATCTTGCGCCCATCTTCCTTGTCTATTTCTTGCTGTCTCTGGCGGTCGATTTCTTGCTCCATTATGCGTGGGTCATCCCACTTGACAGCCCGACGACCCAGTTCCAGATTTCTACCAGGTGAGAACTCTTTTGCTGCCTTGCCAATGGATGCTCGGCGTTCGAGAAGCTCCGCAACCCTCGGAGACCCCAGGCCCGAGCGGTCAGCACCGACTCCAGAGAGTCGTCGTCTCTGAGGCGTCAGGGCCACAAGGGGAGTTGTTGCCCCTGTCGCGGGATCCTGTTGAAAAAGAGATCTCGCCGGGGACCTCTGCTTTGCCGGCGACACAGGAGCCTGTTTGTTCTTTAGACCAGTTGAACGCACCGGCGATTTGGATCCACTACTAATGAATCTAGACGGTGAAGACCGCAACGGCGTACGTGGCTGGTCGGGAGATTTGGCGGTTTGAATCGATGGCTTTGCTGGAGAGTCTCGGACTGGAGACATGCGGGCCGGAGAAGGTCGACGATCTGGTGACCTGCGGAGTCCGCTACCATTGAGAGCTGGACGATCAGGTGAGCGGCTGGGTGAACGGTTACGGCTCAGGGTCGATGTCAGAGAGTTCTTGATTGGTGAGGATGGCCTGGACGGCGAGGATTGCCTGGTGTTTACCAAAGGTGCCTTCTCCGCTGAGCGAGAGCCCTGAGGCTTTTTCTCGTTCTCATCAGCTGGACGAGTGACCGATGCGAGGATTCCACCCAACGACACTGGCGACATGTCCATTCCCGCAGTCATATCCATGTCCCCGTCGCTCACGGCATCCTCGTCAGTGGAGATGATCTTGCCTAGTCCCACCGTCATGTCCATACCGACAGTTGGCTCTGCATCTACATCATCAGGACGCATTGTCGTGCGGCGGCGCGCTCCAGGCTTGCCGTTCTTGGCAGCACCTGTCGACCAAACACCACCCATGACTGTGGTCAATTCCATTGACATATCCTCGTAGGCCTCACTATCTTCTTGGCCGTCGTCATCGTTGACTGTAGACTGGATGCCACCCATTGGTGTGGTAAAGTCCATTGTCTGGTCCAGGCACATGGTCGCCTCTCTCTGGGCTGCTCTCTTCTGTGCCACAATCCCTCCAAGCGCGTGCGTCATATCCATCGACATGTCCATTCCACCTTCGCTGGCCATGGTCTCATCGGCATCTGCTGCTCTGACGATCCCTCCTATGGCATGTGTCTCCTCCATATCCATGCCGTCGTCCTCGTCCACCACTGATCTTACAGGACTCGAGAAGATCTCTTGGTCTTCCTGCATCCCGCTGCCCGAGGCGGCCCTCTTTCCCCAGCCAACAAAGGCAGGAATGACCTCCTCGTCCTCATCTGCGGCCGAACGAGCACCGGCTCTTTGTGTGGCAAGTCGCAGCATCTCGTCGATACTGGTCGTGGAGTCACTGCTCATCATCGACATGGATCCAGCCGAGACAGCGGATGCCGTGGTCACCTCGTCGGCGTCCAGAGTCATCATGGTGCCGTCACCTGCGTCGGAGTCGGAGTCGCCCTCATCTGGGTCTTCAATGATGTCGTCGCCGTTGTCCGAGTCAGAGTCGTAGACAGTGGACCCCATAGTTTCGTCATGCTCGTCTAATGGCGAGATTCCCGAGCTCCGTCTCCGTTTCTTCTGGTGCAGATCCCTCTGATCCGCCGCAGAGTCTGGAACCATATCATCTACATGTTCTGGTGGTGTTGAGGGTGGCTCTGCTGGATCAGACCCCTGCTGAGCTGCATGCGACGCCGGGGATGGAGCCGCCAGTGACGAAGCACGTCTCGTAGAATCTGTTGATGTGGTCGAGTCTTGGAGGTACTCAATCTCATGGAAGGTGTGCAACGTAGCCTCGGCCGCAAATGACACGCGCCTGTTGGCCAGTGACTTGCGTCGGGCTTCTCGTCTGTCTTTGATCTCCTTTTCAAGGGCCAGCCTCTCCCTCTCCTCACGCTCGCGGGCTGCAGCTTGCTGCTCCTCTTCTGTCCGCAAGGCGACCTTGGTGGAGTCGACTTCATTCCTGCTACTTGGTTGTTTCGACTTATGTGGTGGTATTTCGGGTAAGATGGGTATGGTCGGCTTGAGGATTGATCTTGGCAGGGGAGCTGCAATAGACTGCGGGAGAAGTACACAAAGTTAGCTGGCATGCGGAAACAAGGAAGACACCACGGGATATCATGTCCCACAACCTACCTGTCTCCTGTTTCCGTTGGCAGGTTTTAGCGCGTCTAGGCCACCAGGTCCTATGCTCTTGCTACGTGACTTTTTGCGATTCGCGGCGAGTGATGCCGCTGACAAGTCGACGGTAGCATTTTCCTTTTCACCAGTCTTTCTCGACGGTGAAATGCCGCTCAGCGACTTGCGCGCTCTCTTGGTCGTGGGGAGCGTGACGTCGCCCGGTGGCGGCATGGCTGCTGCTCGGTTGCGGGCTTCGTAGGCGACAGGAAGAAAACCCCAGGGACTCGGACGTCGTTTTGCTATATCGTGAGATCCTGAGCTCGCGCGCTGGCTGATCGTCCCTCCTCAATCCAGTATTAGACACCAATATCAACGCGCGTGTTGCTGCTAAATTGACGCGATCATGATGGTGGGGAAACTAGGCTCGATCGCGACCCTTTCTGTAGCGACAGTAAACAAGCGGGTAAAAGTGGGTCGAATACGTCAAATGTGGAGTTGTTGCTGTGGTGACAGTCACGTTGAGCATCCCTCCCTGCCCACTGATGAGCTTGCTATGAGGGTCGTCTCATTTACACAGTCTTGCATGTTAGTTAGGTGGGTGGTATTGTTAGTTTTTACGATGCATGATTGGATGATCGGCAAGCAACCAGCTCCAGACCCGTGGCAGCAGATATACTTATACTACATAGATATCCAAAGTTCACCCACGTAAGCCAAAAGATATCATCGGATCTTCAAGAAGCCTAAAGCTCGTCCTTCACCACGTTCTTGACATTGGGCTTGTTTTCCAAGGCGCTCGGGAGAAACCCTTCCAGTTCCATCCACTCAGCCGTAAACGCCGTGATTATCTTGGCCCAGTCCAGCAGCACCTCTCCGTCCAGGTGCTCTCCGTCATCCTGCATAGTGTGCCAGACACCCGGGAATGGTGTCGGTATCAAGTGCAGTATGTCAACACCACGATTCATGAAGGGGACATGGTCGTCTTGTATGTATCCCTGCGTGAAGGCACCCGACGCCTTGCCAGCATCGACCAGAAATGGACTGCTCTGTTTTGTCTGAAGGAGGTCCAGCTTCCGCAAGCGTTGCTCAGCCTTGGCCATGTTTTGATAAGCCCAGTGGGTTTTTTCGAAGTACGATGGTATGCGCGGAGTGGGTGCACCCAGAAGGTCAAGCAGTAAGAAAAGAGATATAGACTTGAGGGGGTTTGAGTGAATAGACGACTGCGGGTGCGCCTCTGCTTCCCAGTGAGCAGCAAGTGCTCTGTAGTTGTCTGCGAGTCAGTAACGAACCGGGCTCGGCTGGCACCTATCAGCGGATAGATGGAATGGGAAAGATAGATGGAGGATTACCTAGCACCGTAGAGTGAGTCCGTGTCTGTCCACGAGACCCACGCCTCCTCGCCATCCAGCAGCATGATTTGCACTCCCTTCTCCTCCTCCAGCCCACCCCCAGTCTCGCCATGAGCCATCATTTCTGACCATTTCTTGGTCAGCGCCCCGTCAATGCTCCTGGCGACATGCATCAGCAAGGCACAGGATGCCGCGCTGTCCGAGGCCCCGATGAACCCCTCTGGCCGAAACAGGCTATCGTAATGGGCGACCAGCGTCAGCCTTGAAACGTCGCCTTCGGCAGCCCATGGCGGGTCCCTCCTGAAGATGAGGTTACGGAATGGCACCTCCTCGTCACCCGTCGCCGGGGTCTTGGCGGTGGTATTGTGCCAGATGATGGACCAGTCCGGAAGCTGCCGTGCAAAGAAGTCCACGAAATGATCCTGGGCCTTTTGCGAGCCCGGGGTACCGGGGACACGGGGGATCAAGATCGGGGCTAAGAGCTGGCCCGTGTTGATATCAAAGTCGCCGTCTGCGCCCGGTATGTCCTTGAGACTGTTGTCCGAGAGCTCTCCATAAGCGGCTGCGAGAGGTGTCAGGAGCACATGGAGCAACAATTGGCCCGTCAAGAAAGGACCCTTCATATTTATTTGCTTGATAGGCAGCTCATGTGCGCTTTACTGTCATTATAACGCTATCGGATGCGATAAATACATTTGCAACTAATCGAACCTTTTAGTACGCGATTAGTTCCAGTAGCATAATTCATTTCAGCTTAGTTGGCCTGTGTCAAGCATGAAACGAATTGGGTAAGCACCATTTCAATGTTACATTTGATGGAGAAAAAGCCCACGTGTGAGGGGTCTGGACTCTTTTTTTTTTCTCTATTTTTTATTTTTATTTTTTTTTATTCCTGACAGAGAGCCAGACATACAGATCAGCCTCATCCAACCCCTTTAAATCTTTGAATTGAATCGAATCATGCACGTCCAACGGAACGTGACATTGTGACAAATTGATGAAGATGGATGAAAGCTTGGCTTTCCATCGACTGACCGTTTCCGGAAATGGCAAAATCACAAACAAACGCTAGCTCACGGACCTCCGCTGAAAATAAGGGTTCAACCACAAGAACACATTATATATTGCGACCGTAAACAAGATTCAAGTCACATTGACCAGTCTCGTCACGGTACGCTTCGACATCAATCAATCAAGGAGGTTTTGAACCGTAAAATTTGATGCTTGGTAGTTGAGCGGGGGCCAACTTTGATTCACGAAATTCCAGTTTTTGTGTACTCAACCTTCAGTTTCTTTTATCTTCCGTTGCATCGACCGAGCTGGTAGGGCCGAGGAAACACGAACCTAAAACCTGTCGCCCCAAACTGCTTCACTGTACCTACCTCGTACAAACCCCATAAGGTAATTGGGAAGTGCTGAAAAAGAAGCGGGCATGACAACGCTCTTAATGCATGAGACATCGTATTTGCTGAGGGGCAAAATAGGAGACGAGGCGTAGAGGCTGGCTCTGGCTTGGCTGATAGGCAGGCGGGTGATGCTTAATTGAAAATACCCGCTGACTCTGGGCAGAACAAAAAAGCATTAAGCACAAATGCATGTCTCTGAAATCCAGGAACGTCTTCAACCGGGCACCATAGAGAAACCCAATATTGAGAAACAACACCAAGCCATCGAACCTTTTTTTTCTCTCTCTTTTTTTTTCTTCGACAAGTGTCTATTACCATCAGCCAGAAGAACTTCCTTCTGCGCGAATCGCAATAACAAACACGGGCATGATCACCTCCGGCTAGGAGCTAACTTTCCGACTACCGTCGTTCCACAACGTATCCACCATCAAGGAACCCCCATGCTCTACCACTCTCTTGCCACTCCATAATTGGTGGGCTGCGATCCCACCCTGGTTCGTATACCCTGCATAATGTAGGCGCTAGGCCGTTAATGGCCTATAGCCAAGCCGGTACTAAGCATCGTGTAGGAAACGCCTTCAGAGCTGCGAGATAGCTTCGTGGGGCCTGCCTGTTGATGGTCCCTGCGGAGATGGCAATGTTACTTTCTCCTTTTTAAACATTCCCCGGAGCCTCTTTTCTTTTCTGCTTTGGCGACCTTCTTTTTTGCTCCAGGCTCATCTCCAATTCAGAAGTATTTGCTTTCGGTCCGAGAAAGAAATAGCTGTCGGCGTCGCTCGTTTCACCCGGCTGCCTGTTTGTTCTTCTCACTTTTCGTTCATAAACAATTACCAACATACTGCTCTTAATAAATAAATAATTCTTCAAACACCCTCGCTTCTTCCGCTCAGTCTTTTTTTTTGTCTAAGGAGTACTCAACACACAACCTTTAGATAATCAGTAGGTTCTCTCTAGCTTTACTTTCCACACCACGAGACTCAGCTCTATACTGCGATATGACGGCCGAGCTATCAAGACAAACTCGATCACGAGATCTTCAGTTTTGGAAAATACCGACAGACTCCAGGCCAAGACGCTAACTCGTAGATGCAACCAGGCCACCAGTTCCCTTTCGTCTACCGTAGTCCGATAATCAACCACACAACAGTCACGATGTTCTCGCTCAGACTCGCCCTTGTTGCTGCCACGGCCCTGGTTGCCCAGGTTGCCGCCGCCACCGACTACCCGATCGATCCCTCTTCGGTGCCTCTGTCTACCCGTCGGAATTGGTGCTCATCCGAGACCACTCAGTGCCCGCTAATCTGCCTCGACACTGGCAGCAGCGGAAAGCCCCGAGACAACTCTTGCGATCCCGTGAGTCCTCTAGCTTCATTCCAGAGCCGGCCCAGCCGTTCTATCCGCTAATGCACAGGAAAATAACAGATGACGCTGAACTATGCCTGCGTTTGTTCCAACGGCATCTCGCCCAACCTCACGTGAGTCTTGCACTATCCGAAAGGTATTGCGTGGTGTTTGGAAACTGACTTTGTCCTTAGCGAGTACTCCCTCACCATGCCCTACCACAAGTGCACACAGTTCCAAGTCAACTGCGTCGCTGCTTGCGGTCTTTCCGACAACCAGTGCTCAGAGAACTGCAGGAAAAACAACCCTTGTGGTGCCGCCAGCCCCAAAGGTGCCAGCAGCGCCTCCGGATCCGCCGCCGCCGTCCCGTCTTCCACCTCTGCCGCCCCCAACACTATCCAGACTGGCTTTGCCGGCTCCGGCAGCAACAATGGCAACGCTGGCTCGGGTGCAAACATGGTTGCCCCTCTGTCTTTGGGTGCTGCCATCACGGCTCTCCTTGTTGCCCCATTTCTGGTCCTCTAGAGTGGCGAAATTTGATGGGTTGACAGGACATGGCCTCGAACCTGAAGAGAGTCGAGTGTTTGGAATTAACCGTTTTGTATGCAGCGCGACCCGCTGCGATGAGTAATGGCGATTGCTTTGGAAAGCCGAGTCGTATATTCTGGATAATTGGTCAATGGAGAGTTCCCTCCCTCGAAAGCCTTGCACAGTGTGCGTCTGTCGTCCCGGTCGCTGCTGAACCTTGCTCCTCCAATTGGGGGAGGCACTGAACTGAATTCAATGTTGAAAAAGACTGGACCCCAAGGTTGGCCTCATCAGCAGCTGGGAGATGCCTCCTTGACGGATTCCAGCCTAGTACAGTTCTTTTGACTGTTTGCTAAAGTAATGACAAACACAAGACGCTGCTATTTTCAGAAAGAAGCATCTCGACATCTCGCAAGCTAGACAACTAGGGTGGTCCTAGTTCGGGTTCACACCGCATATCCCGAACTGTCATAGAGAGAAAAGAGAAATAAGAAAGAAAGAAACAGCTCAGCCGATCGTACGTATGCTGTTTTCATGCGTACGCTAATTAGTCTATTGTGGTCATGTCATCCTCCCTCTCGGGTCAATTGAGAAATCGTCAAAGAGGTTCGCGCACTCTGGCGGGTTTGTGAAAGAAGAAAAATTGTATACGATCATGAGACAATGTTTTGTGCCCTTGCCTCGGAGTTCATGTCAGTGCTTTTTTAATGACTGCCAGTCACCAAATAGCCTGAACCAAGCTTGCTGCAGGTTTGTTGGCCGCCTTTTTGAACAATCTTAGGGTTACACGGGATGACAAGAACTGCCACGAACGATTTTCACATGTCAGAGTCATACCCCTGCTCATGAGGCTTGCAGTCTTTTTTTTTTTTTTTTTATATTCTAGCGACACGCGAAAGATCTCAACGGGCGCGGGTGCAATCGATGAGGTCAAGCAAGCAGTGAGTAAAAGAGGAAAAAGAAACAATCGTCTGCAGAGTGCTTTTTTTTACTTTGTCTAGAATCCCCAAGTAACTTGATTTAGTCCTTGTACGTCATTATGATCAGTGATACAAGTCAAACTGCAGGGTTCCGTGAGGTGTGCTCATCTATGGTCGATGAGCAGCCCATGCTTCATCCAATCGACAAACAAGGGTTAAAAGGGGAGGTGGGCTTGAGCAAGACACACAGGTTGTGGTCAGTCTTTGTTGGGTTGAAACGGGCTCGCTTTTTCTTTGAACCCGCATATTTTCTCCAAGCTGCAGGCCCCGACCTCCGGCCAAAGCCGCCCCTCCTTTCGATAGGTAGGGACCTTAGCTTAGGGTAGCTTTAGCGGAGCTGCACCCTTCTTCATCAGGATCGAGGTGGTCCGCCTTCATATCTTGCATGTGCCCTGGCGCCGACCGCTACCTTGTCCAACGATTTACTGTCTTCACCCACACACAACCGCACCGTGGAGGACACCCACCTACTCGTCCAAAAACGGCCCGTTTGCGAAAATCAAGAACCAGAAATAAAGGGCAATTGCATCGAGCCCATTATCTGGGTCATCGCATGTGGAAGCTGCAATAGCGCGTCATTTTGTCCGCCCCTCGACGCTTTGCTGATCTGCAGCATCACGGCAGACGCCAAACAACGTGGTCTTTGTCGTGGCCACCGGTTTTTCCATCCAGCATAGACTAGGTGCATATCTAGACTAGATCGGAAACCTCACTAGGGCGCCGAATAACCAGCGAACGGAACCCTCGAGGCCGAAGTGCGGAATTCAATATCTACCATCACGTCTCCCGACAAGGAGGATGTCCTCGTAGCAACTTAGCAAAGTTTCCTTTTATTTTTTTCTTTTTTTTTTCTTTTTTTGCTCTTTACGCCAGCTCCTCATCACCCCGCAACACTTGCGCATCTGTTTTTAATCTGCGCTTGGCGCCCTGTGTGCCTTATCAAAATCGCAATCATGCCCACCGACAGTAGTAAGTCCTGGTGGTCTCCTGTCGCAGTGTAGCGAGTCTGTGCAGGTTGTCGAGCGATTGAGTGTTAACAGCAGGTCCCTGACGACTTTGTATAGAAACGGCCGCCGCCGAGTGCATCTCGGACGACGCACTAATCCACCTCAAGTCGTACAAGTATTCGAGTGTCGACAAATCGCCCATCTCCAAATACATCCTACAGCCCTACGTACGTGCGCAACCGTCCCGTCTCCGCCTCCAGGCACACGCTAATACTTGCTTATACGTGCGTGCGCACAGTGGAATGCCGCCGTCAAGCTGCTGCCCATGTGGCTCGCGCCCAACATGGTCACTTTAATTGGCTTCATGTTCATTCTCGGCAATGTGGGCTTGCTACTCGTATATATGCCAGATCTGGAGGGACCAGTACGTCAAGATATGCATATACCAAGCTTCCCCCGCTGCCCATATCGCAGTACACTAATTTCTTGCTTCTCAGGGTCCGTCATGGCTTTACTACAGTTTCGCCTTCGGTCTATTTATGTACCAGACGTTGGACAATTTGGATGGCAAGCAGGCTCGGCGTACAGGAATGTCTAGCGGACTCGGCGAGCTGTTTGACCATGGCATAGACTCACTCAACTGCACCTTGGCCAGTCTGCTTGAGACCGCAGCCATGGGTCTCGGTGTGTCCAAGTCCGGCGTCTTCACTGCTCTCTGCCCCTGCCTGCCGATGTTCTTCTCAACATGGGAGACGTACCACTCGCACACGCTCTACCTGGGCCGCATCAACGGGCCGACCGAAGGCATCCTGATAGCCTGCACCATTATGATCCTCTCGGGCTACTACGGCCCGGGCATCTGGACGGAACGTTTGATTGATCTTTTCGGGGAGAAGTACTTGATGGGCTATGCCGACATTGTTGGCAACTACTCGATCCGCGACGTCTGGATTGGCATCATCATCAGCTCGCTTGTCCTCACTCACATTCCGCCCTGCATCTATCATGTTGCTATCGCACGCCGCAGCAGGGGCCAGGCCATTGCGCCCGTATTCTTAGAGTGGACGCCTCTGCTCTTCTATTCGCTTTCCATCGGAGCATGGGTTTACTCGCCCTTTTCGACTCTTCGCAGCCACAACCACATCGTCTTATTCTGTTGCACCATGTCGTTTGTGTTTGGGCGCATGACCACCAAGATGATTCTCGCGCATCTGACCCGCCAGCCGTTTCCCTACTGGACCGTCATGCTGTGGCCGCTTCTGGGTGGCGCTGTCCTCGTAAACCTGCCCAGGTTCGGCTTCCAGCCTGTCTCGCATGAGATCGAGCTCGGGTACTTATGGGGGTACTTTGTGTTCGCAGCGGCGGTCTACTCGCGCTGGGCATACCTTGTCATCACAAGCATTTGTGAATTCTTGGGAATAAACGCATTGACGATTCCGAAAGAGAAGCAGGCGGAGAACAAGCGCAAGATGCAATTGGAGCAGACTAAGCCTCTTCTCAACGGCAACGGTGCTGCCAATGACTCCTTGAACGGCAAGAAGATGCAATGATTCTTGGATGTGGAGTCTGCCACCGCATGATACTATTTTCCCATACTAATTGCCTGTTTTTAATATGGTCGGTTTGGGTGTTCTCATTTTCTGTTTTTCGCGAAGATTTAATATCCGCCCGATGCCCTTCCGAAGGATCGCATGTACTGCGAGCGGGGGCGCCACAAATACGTTCATATGGAACTCGTCATATGTACATCTCCTTGGACAGGTTCACTCTAGACTTCTGGGGGCTCGCGGCAGATCAAATGGTGCTTTGCTCGCAATGGTCGCATGCACGGGTCGGCGTTCAAGGGGTGTGGGCTTTATTTATTATGCTTTGCATTACTTGCTTGTAATTCCCATCTTGCATTCGCTTTTGGGTTTTGTCTGTGATGGGCCGAGATAGTACAGGTTAGTCTTCTTAGTAATTATTCACAACATAATCGATATCAAACGGTGGCATGAAAATTCCATCAGCAGTAAAACAAGACATTTCCAAATTCTTGAATGCGAACGAACTTTTACACGATGTCACGTAATAACGCAGGAGCGGTAGGACGTGTGGCGATCGGTGTTAGTAGTTGTGCATCGGCGATAGGTGATTGACAATCGGAAACCCGTAGGCTGACTAAATATTCGGGGTGTCTATTGCCGATAACAAGGTGACTGCTTACGTCGAAAGTGCCAAATCCATGACCTTACATACCTAGTATACGTTGCAAGCCTTGCAAGACTCCATGTTTAACTGCAGGCTTGGCGAACAAAAACGCCACAAAAATGCGCAATATACCGGACAGTTACTTATAACGGAAAAAGTAACACAGTTAAAGGTCGGGTACAAATCGAAAGCAGGATATATCCGAAAAACACTTGGAGGATAGAAGTATATAAGAAGCAGCCATGTCCCCCCAATGCTGAGCCGATGTGATGATACTCCAGAATCCTCTCAGACAATAGATCTACCACATCTCATCTGCCATTCGCCCTAATCAACAGCGTCTTCTACTAATAGTACATCTGCAACTCTCTAATTAAAAATCCCACGAAACTCCCAAATTCCACAAACCACTTCTCAATTCACCAGGGAAAGAAAAAAAAAAAAAAAAAAAAAAAAAAAAACATGTCCACTCCTACCTGGCTCATCACAGGCGCCTCCTCGGGCTTTGGCGAAGCCATTGCCAAGGAGGCCCTCTCGCGAGGCCACAACGTGATCGCGACGGCACGGTCAGCCGACTCCCTCAAGCACCTGGCCGAGCTGGGCGCCAAGACGATGGCGCTGGACGTGACGGCCTCGGACGCGGAGCTGGCCTCCAAGGTGGCCGAGATGGGGACCGTGACCCACGTATGCAACGCCGCCGGCTACCTGCTCGAGGCGGCAGTCGAGGAGGCGACCGCGGCTGAGAGTGATGCCATCTTCCGGACCAATGTGCTCGGGGCAGTCAACATCACCAAGGCCGTGATGCCGAGGCTGAGGGAGGTGGCGGGCGGCGCCGTTGCCGGCGTGCAGCCCGTCATTGCGCACTTCGGCAGTCTGGGGAGCTGGATCGGCGGCGCGGCGTGCGCCCACTACTGCAGTACCAAGTGGGCCGTCTCGGGCCTCACCGAGGCGATCCGCGAGGAGGTGGCCGAGTTCGGTGTCGCCGCATGCGTCATCGAGCCCGGCTATTTCCGCACCGAAATCCTCAACACGACAGGCGGGAAGAACAGGCGCGTGCAGGCCTCGGAGCCAAAGAGCGATGTCTACGGTGAGAACACCGCGGTCGGCAAGTACAAGACGGCACTGGAGCTTTACAACAACAAGCAGCCGGGCGACGTGGTCAAGGGGGCAAAGGTCACGGTAGACGTCTTGACAGGGACGGGGGTTGCTGAGGGCAAGGAAATCCCACCGAGGTTGGTCCTGGGAAGTGATGCTGTCGACGTCATCAGGAAGAAATGCCAAGATACACTCAAGCTGTTGGAGGAGTGGGAGGACACTGCAAAGTCAACCGATTACAGCGAATAGACCTTGAGAGGGGCACTGACAAGAATCAATATGTATCGAGTGTAGCACTAGGACTTGCAAAGCGATGTTAGATAAACTGTTTTCCTTGATTATTTGACCCATTGCTATGAATGTTTGCTCATAGCATCCTTCTTTTGCCAAGGTGTTCTGTATGTCTCCCGGTGTATGATCTGATATTTCACTGCATGGCTTCGTCTGTCTAACTAGACAAGCTGTGCCCAATGAATGCGAGAATGCCGATGAGCTGCGCCATATACGCATTTATGGAACCCAGGTTCCCGATGGTGGCATGAATGGCATGATGGGTGCCTGCCATTTGAAGCCGTATTCAACTTGATACTGGGCCCTCATGACTTTGTCTTGTAAAATTAATCACTAACGTAGCTGACACGACCCTGGGATGAATCCATTATGTTGCCGCCTGCGTTTCTGTGCAATACACGGCAGTTCACTCCTCACCATTCAGGAGAAGAGGAAGTCTTTCAGCACGGGCGATCCGGAGAACTCCGGATTCAGGAGGATGCAGCTGCGATCTCAAGTCAGTATGGTATAAAGGAAAAAAGGTAGGGAAAAGTATGTCTTACTTGAGAAAGTACTGCAACCCCGAGCGCCTCTTCTCCAAGAACTTGGGTCGAAACTTTGCAATGACGCTCTTGGGCGGCAAGACCGGTACAGCAGCCTCGAAGTTTGGAAAGGTCATCATTAGTTTGTGTCTGAGGTCGTCGAATTCTGAGTAGCGCTTTCTTATATTCATGTATGAACCCTAGCAAGCCAGTCATCTGGTCAGCATATTCGCATAGCTTTGGATGGTAGCGGAGTTGTACACACGCTCAAAGTCTCGACCCTGATATTCCATACCACAAAGGCCCCGATGTTGGTGGTGCTGCTGTTGACGATGACATAGTCGGTCACAGATACGCTCTTGGCCCAGCAGGCGCGGTTGCGATCACGACCAGACACTCGCTCTGGGGTCGCATCCTCCCCGGCCGTC
This sequence comes from Pyricularia pennisetigena, assembly GCF_004337985.1. Classification (NCBI taxonomy): domain Eukaryota; kingdom Fungi; phylum Ascomycota; class Sordariomycetes; order Magnaporthales; family Pyriculariaceae; genus Pyricularia; species Pyricularia pennisetigena. The sequence continues at coordinate 216,380 of NW_021940918.1, forward strand.
TCATTGTCATGCATCACGATGGCATTTGTGGGCGCGAAGCTGTCGGTCGAACCGTTATGGGGCGGCACTGCTCTGCCGCTGCCGCCGTGGTCGCCGAAGAATCGCGGCGGATTGCTCTGACTGGGCGACCAATATGGCGGAGCTGCTACTGGAGATTGCACGGGCGAGCTTCTACTTGCAGCCTGGGCTGCATCGTTCTGAAGGTCCGCGTCTCGATCGTCGACGTTGGCGTCGGCAAACAACGGGGAGCGAGGGGAAGAAGACGATTGAGGAGGGGCTGTCGCGGTCGCAGTGTCGCCCGGCGCTGAGGCTGTCACCTCGGTCGCCATGCAGCCATGAGAGAAGCGCACAATCGCGCCTGGATGACTGAGTTATTTTCTGTTTCGCAGAAGTGTACAGCAGCCGACTGCCGCGTGGCAGTGATAGGTTTCTTCTATGGCTATGGAGAGAACGCCGCTGGGTTCTTGTCGTGGGTGGCTGGGCCGAGCCACTGATGTCGGATTAAGGTTCAAGATGGGAGAGCTTGGAGCTGCCGGGATTCTCGTCGCCGAGTCGCTCGGATGATGTATATCAGGAAGCTTGAACTTGGTCTGCTGTGCGCGACCGTTTCGTCTCGAGTTTTTAAGTGCTAAATCATGGATTGAAATGTCGTGTAGCGGATGTTAGACAGATCAAGTATGCAAGGCTCGTGGTTCTTCTTGTTTCCTTTGGGTGAAACCATTTTGGGGGAGACGCTGCATTGTGACTGTCGATCCAAATGCTGGGCATAACAACCTAGCAAATTACCTAGGTACAAGGAAGAGCTCTCTCTCTCTCTTCCCTGTAGAGCTGTATTTTTCCTTCTCTATTGTCCAGGATCGTGCGACAAGAAGGCGCGAAGAACATTCCTGATTTTACAGAGGAAATATCTTTCTTACCTTTTCGGACCGTCAGGTTGTTACTGGATCACGTCCTTTCCTAAAGTATCTCTAACTATTTACAGAAGCAATCCAATTGATGTAAGGAATTGATTGCTCAGGTACCTTAGGCGCGTATACTTTACATAGACGATCTCCCTTGGCGTTGGCTCATGTGTACGTTATGAGGCTATATGAGGCTATGGTGCTACATTGCTTGCACCTCAAGCAGATGTCCGTAGTATCAGTGGCTGAGGCATTTCATTGTACTTCATCGGTGATACCAGTACGCAGAGCCCTGAGTTGCTGGATGCTATACGCTTGACTGATCCCTCAGTGGCTTGCTTCATTTTAAGCCGTCAGCCCTACCTGAGAACCAAAGATAGTAATTTACACTGGATACATATTATTGTTATGATACTGGTGCTCAGAACATGTTACTGACGGTTATCATTAGCGCTAGGGTTGGCAAACAGGCAGCATGCTACTTGTGAAATGATGCTGAATAAAATGTAGCAGGACATATTCCTTTGTCAAACTTCAAAGGTTCCTGGGGGTCAAAGACGGAGCAAGTAACAGGTCGCAACGTAATGAGTCTGGGGTGATGCTAGTGGCATCTAATTGGGTGCTGCTCTGCAGATTAAGTGGGTCTCAGTTCCGCCACGTAACAGGCCCGTCCCGTTTGGAGAGCTTGCCTGCCATACGTTACCTTGTGCGGTAGACGATGAAAAGGTGTCCCGATTATAGAGCTTCACCACATAAGCAGCAAGCTACTCAACAACTCAATTGGATTCGTTCACGACGACATAATGCAACTCTCGAGATTGATACTGCTGCTAGCAGCTGGGGTGTCCCAGGCAGTCGCTACTTGGTCGATTCATGATGCGAGCATAACCGTCTCTGCGAAGAAGGGCGCCGATAGCCTGAAAGAGAAGTACGAACACAGCAGCCTCTAAACCATACTACGCAGCGCTTATTTATTGCCTTATCTGACAAACATCACTCCAGGCTTGACTCACCTTTGACAAAGCCCGTACAGCTTGGAGCCAGCGATTCCCTCAAGATCGTCCTCACAGCCAAAGATGGCGGAAAGGCCAAGCGCCCGCATCAGGCATTCGTGCTTCTGTCTGGCACCAAAACAGGCCTTTCGGCTCCCTTCCCAATGACCGTCAAGGAGAATGGAAAGGCGATGGTTCAGATTGTCAGTCAGCACGAACAACCACTGCTTTGCTTGGCAAGGACGTTGGCTAATTACTCTGGATGAACCCTAGGCCTACAAGGACGTACCTCTGCAACTCCTGGCACTGAAAGAGCCCATTCAAGCCAACATTGTTCTCGCATCTTTTGGTGATTCGCCCGGTGTCAACCTTCCGCAATTCACCATCAACTTTGTGCAGGACCCGAACTCACCGGCTCCCGAGGTTGAGGCCCCTGTCCGGTACCAAAAGAAGCCTGAAATTCGCCACATTTTCCGCCCGGACCCCAAATCCCCGCCCAAAGTCGTGTCTCTCTTCTTCGCTGCCGCTGTCGCTGCCACGGTGCCGGTCTTGTTCATTGGCGTACGTACATTGCAAGTCCGTATGGAGTTGGGATTAGGAATAAACGCTAACAAGGAATCGCTATAGTGGACCATGCTCGGGGCGAACCTCAACCATTTGCAAAAGGCTCTCGGCGCAGCCCCGTTGTCGCATGCCACCTTTTTCGGATCTATCCTGGCGATGGAAGGGGTCTTCTTCCTATACTACAGCGGGTGGAAGCTGTTCAAGATCTTGCCCCTCATCGGTGTTGTTGGCTTCACCACATTCATCAGTGGCACCAAGGCTTTGGGCGAGGTGCAGAGCAGACGCTTGGCTGGTGAGAGGTAGAGTCTCAGCTGGCAGGGAGGGCATGGATAACAGTAAGAACTACGGATGGAATGTTTTCCTCCCGATTGATGTGAAGATAAGAATAAACGATACATCGACCTTGAAATAAAAGGGCATGTCACGCACGATGAAATCTTCAGAATTACCTATGTAGACCAAGCTGTGGCATTAGGGAAATTTTGAAGGGCCCGGGCGAAACGGCAGGCGTGGGTGCAAGACTCAAACCGCATTAGCTTCAGCTATTTTGAAAGGCTATCCATACATACCATCTTCTGAGTTGCGCAACAATATCCGTTTGCAGCCACTTTCAAGGCACGATATCGATGGATTGCTCTATAGTTTGTTCCAGGGCAAGCTGAGTAGATCAGGAGATAACCAGTCCAGAAACGCAAGCTTCAAGCTTGCAGCATAGGGCTGGGCCGGTCACTTTTGATCGAGATTGTATTATTACAAGAGGTACTATGTACCATCAACGTCAACTGTATGTTTTTGTCGCTCTCGAGATATTTCGATGCGGCCTTCAGTTGCTCACAATTCACCCTAACCCGCAGTTCGCACCCCTCAATCGCATCACTTGCCGCACAGGCTTTCGCGACGCGGTGGTTTGCTGCGCCATAGAATGGTGCCCAGCAATCGCATTAGGAAAAGCGCGTAACAGGGGGGCTGTGCAGCAGCGGTGACGTGAATATGTGGTAACCCAAAAGGTGCCCCGCCCCACTCGAGCTAGCTAGCTTCCGGGCGACGCGACAAGGTAAACAAAACAAATCAGCTAAACTTCTCCCACTTTCCAACCCTCGGCCACTTCACCAACGCTTCGTACTTTCCAGATTTCCAAACAACTTACTGCTGTAACATCAACTTCTGCTTCAACTGCTATCAATTTTGATCGTCTAGATTCCGATAATTGATCCTCTCGATTGCTACTACTTGAATACACGCTTTTGACATCCAGTAACAACTTCCAAACCGTTGAATCCATCAAGCAACGACGCCACGCGTTCTCACATCTTGATCTTCAAACATTCCATTGAACCTGCCATCAATAATCGCAATGGCTAGTCATTCTCGACGTGCCTTAAGGGCAACAGCCTTTGACGAACGTCATCCCTTCTCTCCTGCAACGTCTGCAGCTAGCCGCGAGACGTTGACCGAGAGTGACCTTGGCTTCGAGTCACTGACTGAGAGCATTAACCACGCCATCGAGACTGGCGACTGGACTGGCGTCGCCGTCTCGGCCGAATGCACATCGCCTTCACGCGCGCGTGCAGTCTCCGATCCTACAGTTGGTTCCGAACACCTTCAGCCCATGAGAAATTTGGCCGGTGCTGCTTTCGCCAGACGTCTTCGCAACTCATCACAAGTCCCAACACCAGCTTCATCACGAAGCGACTCTTCGGAGTTTCAGTTCCCGGCACGTGACTATTATCAACCTTCTGCAGCAACCAACCAGCCTCGCGAGCCTTCTGTATCCTCCAAGCAGTCATCAAAGCCCGCATCCTCTAACACAAACTCGACTGCGGGCTCAAGGCCAAAGCGAGTAGTCAACATCACCACCGCGAGCCTCTCCAGCTCACGCCCAGTATCACGAGATGCCCAAAGCACTTCGTCACGCGGGGCTACCTCGAGGCCCGTTTCACGTGATGCTCACATCACTACAGCTCGCGAAACCACCACAAGGAGGCACACTTATCGCGATGAACCAAGCTCTACCGTTCGCGACGCCTCATCAAGGCCCGCTTCACGCGATTCCACCAACCATTCACACAATGCCACCACAAGGCCCGCCTCACGAGATGCCACCAGCTCCTCTTCGCGCGATGCCAGCTATAGGCCGCCCTCAAGAGATACTACTAGCTCCTCGTCCTCACGCAATACCACCTCGAGGCCGGATTCACGAGATGCGCCCAGCTCCACATCGCAGGAAGCTGCATCGAGGCCGAATTCACGAGACCATTCGGATCCTACATCTCGAAGCACTTCAGGATCACTATCTACACCTCCTAGTTCACTTGGGTTCGGCGCCGGTGGAGCCGAGAACACAGCCCAGAACAATCATATCCAAAACCTTATGCTAGATGGGCTTCAGCTTTGCGAGCACAAAGCGAAAGATATTCGCGAGATACGCCCGGCTCGAAATACACCCTTATATCAAGATAAGAAGCTGCCCAAGGAGGAGAGGCAGATCATGGATCTATTGGAGCAGCTGCGCAACGAAGTTCACATGCTCAAAGATCACAACAACATGCTCCGCGAACAGAACAATCTGCTAGAGCAAGGAAATATGCGGCTACAGGCGACAAACGATACTAAGGATGATTTGGTTGCCGATCTCAAAAAACAGAATCTCGCCCTCCGCGAGCGCAACAGCTTGTTGCAGAAAGAGAACATTGAGCTACAGGCACACGCAGATAGAGCTAACGACCGCGTGGCCGAGCTCGCCGCAGAGAACAAGAAGCTCGTCACCGATTGTGACAACGCCAACGACCGCGCCGATGCCCTGGATGACCAGGTCAAGAGACTTCAAGCTGCCCTCGGGGAGACGACGAAGCAGCTCCAGTCCATGTACGAATCGCAGCAACAAGATGCTGGACTCAGGATTGAGGTCGAGCAACTCCGCAAACAGGTGACCATGGAAAAAGAAGTTCGGATCTTCACCGAGAAGAGTCAGAAGCAGGATGCAGGGCTCAGGGCGGAGGTGGAGCAGCTGCGGAAACAGTTGTCAGAAGAGAAAGAAGCTCATGTGGCTACCGAGAAGAGCCACGAGTTTATCATTAAAGATTACGAGCGCCTTCAGAAGGATCACAGGGAAGTGTTTGTCCATTTCAGGGCCTTTAAGGAAGATCACGTCCACCTCGAAAAGGAAAACGAGAAGCTGCACCGCGAGAACAAGGATCTCAAGGAAGAAGTACTCAAGCTGAAGAGTCAGCCGCGACAAGATGAGAAGAAACGGGCAAGGAAGACTCAGGTCACCTATACCCGGTGGTATGATGATAAGACGAGCACGACTGGTACGACTGCATGAACAAGGAGTTTGGGTATTAGCATGACATGGCATGGCATAGCATTGTTGGATTTTGTCTTTTGGTTTTGACATTTTGATTTTGGCTTGCTTTTTTTTGTCTCTTCTTTTTTGGGAGCATTGTTAGGCGCATTTGGGTTACAGGACAACAGGCGTTTGGTTTGGGTAAAAAATTTCGCGTGGCGTTTTGTTTGGGATAAAAGAAGCTGCTTGGCTTTGCTTGTTTTTCATTGGTTCTACCTTTCTTTTTGTTTGTTCAATTCTGTTTTTTTTTTGTTTTTTTTTTGTTTTGTCTTCTCTCAGTCGTCAGTTTTTTCGTTCTCGATTGCTTGTTTTGCTTCTCTGAAGGGTTTAATTGTTTATCATATGGAGGTTGGGGTTTATACCAAAGGTTCTATACCAAAGGAGTTGGGGTTGATACCAAAAAGTGGTAACATTAATATAAAAATACCACCGTTTCTGCTGCTTGTCTACCTGGCCTCGTTACTCGTGTGATTTGTCCAACGGAAATGGTACATGATTGAAGCCAATCTTCTCCAGTATGCTTCCCTCTCCCGATATGATGTTGCTAATCATCATGTCTCGATGCCATTCGTCACCTCACACTTGAGTAGGAAGGCAACGGTTATATGTGAAAAGCCCGATTTTATTCAATTATCAAGGAAAGCTGAACCAAGGTATTTGGGATTATAAAAGGAGTGAGGATTAAAGAGGAAACATGAGAGATTGCGTCAAAGAAAACTCGGGGCAGAAAACAAATTAGCCCAAGTGAGGGTGTCCGAATCGAAGTATTAATCCAGCGAGAAAGAGTGCCCCAAACGTCCTCCACGTCATCCAATCATATATCATTCATCATCAAAGAAGAATAAAAGCGTCAAGAAGAATAAAAGCGTCAAGAAGAATAACAAGCAGAGAAAAGAAACAAGAAGGCCATCTAGCAGCCATAGTTGATAATCAGACCAGTGCCGGGCTGGGCCGGGTACGAGACGGAGCCCTGGGCCTGCCAGCTCGCGATCTCGAGCCTGTACTGCATGTCCTGGCGGCAGGCGAAGGAGTTGACGGTGGTGCTGGTGCCCGGGGTGAAGGTGACGGTGCCGACGATGGCGCCCGGGGCGGGACCGTTGACATCGATGACGTTGACCTGGGGCCTGGTGCCGGCGATGGGGAAGCCGGCCGGGAACACGGCCTTGAGCTCACAGGCGCCGACGGCGTTGGCCGGGACCCCGAAGCTCACCCACTGCGGGGCGTTCTTGGACACCGATACGCCCGAGGGCGAGGCGGCCACGGTGCGGCAGGCGCGGGCCTCGAGAGGTGTGGCGGCGGCGACCTCGACGGGTGCGGCGAGGACGGTGGCGGCGGTGGCCAGGAGGGAGATGATGGTGCTGGCGAACTGCATTTTGGCGGCTGGGCGGGTTTTTCTTTTAAAGGAGAAGGTTGAGAAGGTTTTGTAGATGGTATTGGTAGTGGTGATGTGGTTCGTTGTTGTCGTGTTTGTAGTCAAGGCAGATGAGGTTGATGATGGTGGTGATGATAAACAGAACGATGATATGATTACAGTCAAGGGATTTCCCTCGTCCTTTATACAATAAGCACATGAGCATCATGTTGGCTCTCCGGTTCCAAAGACCTACACCAGCATAGGACACGACACTTCTCACCGAAGCTCGTCACAAGGTTTCCTCCACCTGGGCTCGTATCGCAGCGGGAGCTGAGCTGGAACGTGGTGTGTTGTGTTGGGGTCAGCCTATCACCAAGCCTCCACCCCTACTTTCGATACCAAGATATCATGGGCCGGCGCCGTTAAACCATGCCGGCTCCAAGATACGAGGTTACAACACATGCCAGCCCGAATTAGGGCATATCATCGAACAAGAGGGAGGGCCATGTCAACAAAGGCCACCCTTCATTTTTTTTTTTTTTTCTCACTTCGCTACATCTCCAACGCCTGCAGGACCTTTAGCTTCTGGATGGACACATCACGACCCGAAGACACTGGGCTGATGTTTGTTTTTCGGGGCGGAGAGACGGGGCGACATATTTTGTTACTCTCTCTTTCAGCTTTCTTGGCCTTGCTAGTCTTCGGACCGAGGGTCAGCCATCCCCTCGATACTCTCTGCAACGGGGCGAGGCAGCACAAAGGCACAGTAGGCTCTGTCAGATTCTCACCTGCACCTATTGTCCCTCCCGAGGGATTCCCCACGCCCCGGCACTTTTAGTTTATTTGCCGTTTCTATGAATCGAGGCGGCTCAGCCCAGTGACGAGAAATCCCCCTCCGCGACGGGCATTTCTTTAGCCTCTCAACCAGTTAGCGACACTAGACGATGCGGGGAAGTATTTCTGGATCACGCATGCCAGCCGGTAGGGCTGGTCAGGGTCTTAGCGTTTTTGTCTTTTTTTGTCTAAAGGTTGTTCGGCCTGGCCGCAAGCTCACCTTTCAGCTCCGATGCTATGAACTAATATCAAGCCCGAAGAGGCTTAGACTAGGAAAGGTCGAAAACTATCCAGAAGCGTGATAAGTCACTCCCTCAGCCACACATCAGTATAAGTGACAGTGGAATGACTATGAGCTGGCCCTGCCACGACTGATAAAAAAAAAGAATATGGCCATAATGAAGAAAGAATATACCAACCCACTCGTAATCAACGCTGAAAAGTACCGCGTAAGACGGGCGACCTTTCTGCATAAGCTGTACATAAGCTGTACATAATAAGCTGTAAAAAAGAAAACAAATCCCGACGGCGAGGCTTCTCACCGCTCGCTCGCTCGCAGGTGTACCCTCGACCGATACAACCCATCCCGTGTTCAGCTCGAGTTGTTGTTGTACAATGCGCTATTTGGGCACACCCGATTCACAAAACAAGACACGCGCGGTTCAAAGAATAACAATAAAAAAAAACTGTTCGTTGGCTTTTCCTTTGGTAGTTCCAAAATACTCCTGAATTAGTTGTTGGCCAACTTAGCGCCTACCGCGTACGGGCACTACAAGGCAGGCAGGTTATTATTACAGAGAGCTGGACACAATAACATCATTTGGACGAGTGAAACAAATCAATAGACAGCCAGCAGAAGCCCAATGTAAGACTACAAAGAGTCGCAACTAGACGTCCATGTCAATCTGGTTGTCCAATCAGGTAGCGTAACAAGGTTATGTTTGGCTGTCGACTGAAAGCTTTCCTTTCAATAAGAAAATGCCATATGCTGGTTGGACTATCTGGGTAATCGAGTAAGCTGCTAAGGCTGCCATGCATGCATTGCGCACCGTCGTTCGCTTGTGGTGATGGCAACACACGAGTTACTTTGTTGGCATGTAAGTTGCTGTAGACTCAGCAGCCGACTCCCAAACAAGACAAGAAACAGAACTGCTCCTGTATCACCCAGACTCCGCCGGAAACAACAGAATATACTAGAAATAATGGCTCAAGTGCCGATTCTATAAGCGGAGTTTTTTGTGTAGAGATTCTCTCCATCTATGTCTGGATCCTGATTTCCGCCTCCTGACTCCATGCAATAGTTTCCACGTACATACATAACCTGCCTTGGTGGCCTCGTCTCGACAACACACGAACACATCCGCCACTAACAGGCCAGTCAAGCGATAAAAAAAAAGAAGTGAATAAGACACCGAGAGAGAAGAGTTCCCCCCTGAAGAAAAAATGAGAATAAGAAAAAAAAGAGACACGTTTTATCGAGAATAGAAAAAAAAAACCAAAAACCCCCCAAAAAATACAAAGGAGATGGATGCATGCAGGATGCTGTTCTCATGTCGCATTCTACTTTTCGCTCTTCTCGCTCGTCTTTGCCGCCGAGGCAGTTTGCTCTGCCTCAACCATGTCTCCCACCTGCTGTTTCTCGACGCCTTCGAGGTCTTCAGTCGCGGCTTGCTTGGCCACCTGAATCTCGCGCTCATCCTTCTCGTCAATGTCATCAATGTCGCGAGGTGTCGCCAGACCTGTCTCCTCGTTACCCTGGTTCTGCTCGTTCTCCTCCTCAATCAGTTCTTGCTGCTCCTTGAGGACCTCGAGGCGCTGCTTGTTCGTTGCCGCGCCCTCGGCGTTGTGCACCTCCAACTCAATCTCATGGAAAAGTTCCTCGGGGATAGATGACAAGACGCCCGTCAGTGCCTCAATCTGGCCCGAAACCTCGCCATCTTCCGCTGCGGCTGATGAGCTGCTCTGGCTGTACATGTAGGCGTTGCTCAGGACCAACAGCGTCGATGGCACACCGTACTTGAGCCTAAGGTCCAGCCACGTCTGCAGATCCTCTCGAAGCTTGGCGGGGGAGATACCGTGGGTCCTGATGCCGCGGCTTTGGCACGCTGTTTGCAGTTCCGAGACAGTCAGGCTGTCGACGCCCTCGTAGCTGATAGCCTTGTCGTCGCGCTTGATCTGTCGCATCCTGTGGCGGATCTGGTATCTGAGCATCATGTCCGTGCCAAAGGTGTTCAGGTTCAGATAACGGCACATTGACACAAGCTGCGGCCTTGAGAGGTTGTCCAGCGTCAAGTCATCCCTGAAAATCTTGCAGACCCTGATGACGTCTTCCGCCGTCGGCTTTTCGCCCGTTGATCTGAGCTTGCGGAAGAAGTTTGTAAACTCGTCCCTCTGGGTGGTCGCCACCGTTACAGGAAGACCCGTCTCTTTCAACGTCTGCCTCAAAAAGTCGCTGACCTCTTTCCGGGTGGCCCTAAGCGCGTTCGTCTTCTTATCCCTCGACTTCTGGCCCTCGTACGTGCTGGGCAGAAGGTTGGGGAAGAGCTTGAGAGCCACGGGGAGTAGCAGCTCCGCAAATGGGACGATGATGAAGACCGAAAATGGGACCAGGCGACCGAGGTCCTGGACAGTTCGCTGAAGCTGGCGGCTCTCACGGCGGGTGAGCTCGTAGCCTGCGGCCATCTTCAATGCAAGGCGACTGCTGATCTTGACCTCAGCGGCAAGCAGCTTGGTTCCGTCCCAATAGTGCTGAGCCTCCTTCTTAATCTTCTGACCTAGTGTCAACTTCTTCTCCTCCTTCTTGGGCTCGTCCTTCTTCTCGGCTGCCTTTTCGGCTGCTAGTTCTGTAAGCGAGGCCGAGTTTTCGGATGGTTCGGCAACGGCGACAGGCTTGGCTGCTGCCGAATCAACTGGCACTGGTGCCTTCACGGCAGCATCCTTGTCCTTTGGCTTCTCCTCCTTTGGGAGCGGGTTCTTAGCCTTCTCTGCATTGAAGCCGGGCGGAGGGACCGAAGAAACGCCTCTTGTGGACGTGTGCGTATCTGTTGAGAGGCTCCGCACAGGTATAAGCAGTGCGATGGCCGGGTTCTGCAGAGCAAGGTTTCGAGAATGGCGACCGAGATGAGCCTGGGAGGCCCTGAGGACTGATCGTGGAAGCGCGCGGCCTGAAGTTTGATGTCAAGTCAGTCAGCGAGCGTCAAGGTGGCCGGCTGACAGTTTAAACCCTGACAAGAGAATATGGCGCATACCATTGCCCACCAAAGGGTTCATGACCACGGCGCGGCGTGCGACGGATGCGGAGGCGCTCATGGCTGACGGGTGATGACCGTTTTGAGATCAAGCAGGTACCAAAGTGATGGGTAGGCAGGTCCGCAGTAGAGTCGTTGAAGATGGCGTCGTCGTTGGAAAGTGGGGGATTAAATTCAGCACCCTAATCGCGGGAAATAAACACAGCACGTCTTGCTAAGTTCTAAACAGTTTAACGGGCGAAAAAATGAATGTCAAATGTGTATGAGAAATCTGTTGTACAAGGTGATGATGGAAAAAATATATGGCTCATCTGCGCAAGTCTTTTGTCGTTGTTATTGTTGTTGTTGTTGTTGTTATTAGACTCTAGTAGCGCATTTTCCACCAGGGTCTCTTGGGTTGCTAAGTTGTGTATAGCAAGCTACGAGTTAAGGTAAGGTAGGTAGGTAATGAAGAGAGTTCCAACACTCGTGCAATTGGTCCCAGGTGGTGAGACACTTCCGTATCTTTTTCAGCAGAGTTATTGCAGGGATGCAGCATGCTCTGATGGTGATGAGCGGCGGGTACCTTGCCACGCCGGACCACGGCGACAGATACTTGGCATTACTGCGGGCCTTGTTGAGCAGTTACTACAGGTGACTTAACACGTGATGTAAGCATCACTCTTTGATGGTCGGACATTCATCCGGGAGGATCGACAGCAGCAACCTGAGGGGCACTACCAAATGATCCGAAATGGCATGTTATGTTTGACAGATCTCCAATCAGATTGATACCTTATAGGCAAGTAACTTTGCATGAGCATGAAAAGGGGTCTTTACCGTTGTAAAATACAGCAAAGCAAAAGCAGAGAGAAGCCAAGCTGACTGGCTCCTAACAGTAGAAGCATAATTAATTCAAGCCTAATACGGGTAGAAACCAAGACCTTTTTTTTTTTTTGTTGAATTACCAGGACCCGCTAATGCACTGTGGAGTGGTGCGATTTCGGGGCCCGCCACCACCGTGCAGATAGGCGAACGCTTGAACTCCGAGTCGAGTCCGGTCCGGACAAACATAATAAGGGTCGTGGTAGGTACTGAGGTACTTAGCAGTATGCGACGGAGCTCCATTGCCACTTTTCCATCTCCAGCCGGCGACTGAAAGTCGAGCCCAAGGCAAGTCAAAGTTGCTGTAAGATGACCTGTTCTCTGTTCTTTTTTCCTCCAAGGAATTTGAAAATCTATTCAATTATCTTCCAGGAAATCAAGCCGCTAATTGAGACCGCTCAATAGCTCCATATCGCACATTGACACAGGGCCGGGAGCCGCTCGCTATTCGGTCTAGCCAAGCTCTTGTCACTTGACATCATCAGTCTTTCAAATCCAACGCACGAACCCCCCACAAGCCGGGGCTACAACGAAGACACGCTTATACATATACATCTCAACAAAAACCAATATCTATTTATGCTGATGATGGACTCTATCTGAACCCATTCAGACGATCAACCCGCCATCCCAAAGGTCGATCGTTTATTCGACCGGCCTTTGGAAGACGGTTCCTCGAGTCCTCGTTCCGGACCTCGCGTGCCCACTCCTTGCTTGTCCGGAAGATCGGCACTTGTCTTTTTTTCTGAACCATTTTTTTTTTTCGACCGTCACAGCGATCACTCGCTGCCTCGCGCCATTCCAATTTGCTGGCGGGAAACAAAATAAGGTTGCTCTAGCCCATCGAAAAAGTGCATAACATGCGCCTCCGAAGGGCAGCGCGCGTCATTCTCGTTGGTGCGCCCGGAGTGGGGAAGGGTACTCAGTCGGAACGCCTCCTCCAGCGGTTCCCGCAGCTGTCGTCCATCAGTTCCGGCGACTTACTTCGCAACAATGTCAAAAGCAGGACGCCACTTGGTAGGTCGCTTTCCTAGGTAGTTCAAGCCTATGTTGTTTGAAGCCTTGTCGTCCCTGGCTTGCTTCCGCCATGTGCTCTGCGTACTGACTAGTCTCCGGTTCCTCGGAATCCACAGGCATCAAGGTCGAAAGTACCATGAAAGCCGGTGGTCTTGTATCTGACGATTTAATCCTCCGTCTCATCAGCAATGAATTCAATAAGCGAGGCTGGCTTTTCGCCGACCCAGCCACCAAAGCCTCTTCCATCATGACGCTTGCATCCGCATCCGCGGTGGCCGATCAGTCCGCATTCAGCCACGACACCGACGTCTTCCTGGGAAACAATACCGGAGGGCCTCCGCCCCGACTCTCGGATAACCCCGCCGCATCATTCCTGCTGGACGGGTTCCCGCGTACGGCGGCGCAGGCCGAGCGTCTGGAGCAAGTCGTGCCCATTAATCTCGCCGTGAGCATCAGGACGCCCTTTGAGGTCATCATGCAGCGCATCTCGGGGCGCTGGGTCCACGAGCCGAGCGGCAGGGTCTACAACGATACCTTCAACGCGCCCAAGGTTCCCGGCCACGACGACGTCACGGGCGAGCCGCTTGTAAGGAGGCCCGACGACAGCGAGGAGGTGTACCGACAGCGCTTCCAAAAGTTTCAGGAGACGAGTGAGCCGCTGCTGGAGCATTACGCCCGCAAGGGAGTTTTGTGGGAAGTTAACGGCATGAGCAGTGACGAAATCAGTCCAAAGCTGTTTAAGGAGTTTGAGAGACGATTTCTGGAGTGATGGGGCACTATAGCCTTATCTCTTTTTTTTTTATCTTCATGTCCAAGCTCGCCCTTTCCGCGTTGTAATCATGCAGGGGCTCTGGCCTTGTCCTATATCTCTTGGTTACATGACCCTCTTTCTTGTATAAGATGGTGCACCGCCGCGCACATCACTTCTTGGTTTATCACGGCTTTATGTAGGCTTTTTTCCTGTCTCTACTGGTGGTATAAAATGGGACCCCCGAGTGGGCATCCTGTGCGGCATGGCTGGGATTGGCGCCTCTTCTTGTACTTTTGTAGTTTTCCAAAAACACGCCAGTGCGGCAAGGTTCAGATGTAAGTTTGGCTCGTCTTTGGCTTCTCGGCCCTTCACTGCTCTATACCTTAGCTGTGAGCCTTTTGAAGTTCACCACGATAGCTATCTTTCATGCGATTGGCTCACTTGGCGTTCGTAGCTATCTGAGACATTGCGCAACTGACAAGACATGATATGAACGCCTTTAGCAAAAAACGCAAACTACTGTAATAACTATTCGTTATTCATTCATGTTTAGTCGTAGAAATAACTGCACCTATAGAACAGCGAGGGTATATCCAAGTTTGTCGTGTGGCGTGTGTGCTGAAGGCAGTTTTTTTACCACTGCCATGTTATGTACAAACGACTTGAGAGCTGGTGTTGACAAGGCCATGCCGTAATATCCAAAAATCAAACCCCTCCTCCTGGAAAGAAGAAGAAACGAAAAAAAAAGAGAAAAAAAAAAAAAAATTCATCAAATCATAAAAGAGAGAATGCCCCCCGATGCCAAAACAACACGCCGTCAACCACAACGATGTCAAAAGCTTGAGAATTCATAAGCTGCCCTCATGATAGCCAAACCGCCTCCTTGTGTCTCCACCGTACGCCCCTTACCGCGATCGTTTGGATCATCACTCTTAGGGGGTTCGCGGTGAGGCTGACTGGTGGGAAAGGTGTCGTTGCCCACGGCGTCGGTCCCACGCCACCTTGGGGTGTTGGGGACGCCGTATGTGCGGTAGTCGGTCATCTCGGAGTCGCTATCAAGCTTTATTTTATGATTCTTCTTGGGACCCCAGAAAGTCGGCCGGTTGGTTTCGACCTGGGCGGTCGTCATGTTCGGCAGCAAGCCCACCGTCCACCACATGCCGAACCGACCCTTAGCGTCCCGCGTAGCCCTTGCTGCCCTGGCGTTGTGCAGGACCCAGGCCTTGTAGGTCCGGCACTCATCTGCGTGACGCGCGACGAAGGAGTCGGACCCGGCCTCGAGGGGAACACAAAACGCCACGAGATGGTGGAAGAAGATGCCCTTGAAGCTTTGGCTGTCGGCGGAGCACTCGCCGGCCACGTCGCACATGTCCTCCAGGACGCCTGCACGACCAAGCCCGCGCCATGGTGGTAGCTGGCCCGGCTCCAGATCTCCGATTCTGTCGAGGGGTTTGTCCTTCCTCAGATCCCAGCCCGAGGCCTTTATAGTAGACTTGATCAGTTCGTGGCCCTCGTTGACCAAGCTCTCGTCGCCTTTGACCTTCCACAACCCTCGCAGCCCCGAGAGGATAACGCCCTGGTTATACGTGAACACAGCGTCGTTACGCTGGTCGCATTTTCGATTGACGCTCTTAGGATCTGACATTCCAGATACGTGATAGCCGTCGATGTAGAGGCCCTCAGGCATCTGGTTGGGGCCATTCTTCATGCCTACATCCCGCAGCCACTGGTGGCCACGAACCGCCATGTCCAGATGCATCTTGAGGTGCGGGCCCTTGGGAAACTTGGTGATAAAAGGCGAATTGTTCCTGTCGCCTGGGAAGTACAGGTACATGTTGATGCTCGCCGCGACCCAAAGCTCGTTTGTGATGGCGTTCTTGTAAAGCAGCAGCCGAGGGTTCCAGTTCATGCCGCCGCCGCAGTACTTATCATCCCAGCCGCGCTCAGCTAGATCCCAAAACACGCGGCTTCGGTGGGCGAATGCCGACGTCCAGGCATTCCCAAAGTAGGAACGAATGGGCGAGCGTGGGTTGAAAACGCTCTGATCCCCGGGCAGAGGCATATGCGGCGGATTGCCGATCGCAACACCTTCGGGAAAGTACAGTTGGGTGTGCAGGTCGACGAATCGCACCGCATCCAGCCACCCAAGAACAACCCAAAGCATGTCGTCAAAGGCCTGGCCGCGGATGGCAACATGATCCTGCCCGTAGTAAAAGGCAATCACCTGGCTAAAGTAGAGCGCGATGAGGTTTTCTCGCTCCTGCGCCTTTCCATTGTCCCTCGCTGCGTAGGACAGCGAAGTCAACGCGCCCGTGACATGCGTACCGATGATGGCGGCCGTCCAGTCGATGGCAGAGGGCCATGTCCCCACGCTGTTGTCGTAGTACTCCCTCTGAAGAGTGTCAAGGGCGTTCACCACCTCGTCAAGAAGGCGAGGGTCGGCCCTGGCCAGGCCAAGAGTGCCATTGTTCGCCGTCGAGTCCCTCGCTTCCAACGGTGTTGCGAGAGCAGTCGCCAGGTCAGGCCTTTGAGAGACCAGAGCGATGAGACAGCTCCACACTCTACTTGGCCGCATGCTAGGCTCTGTGGGATGGGGAAGGTTTCGAGGGAGGCTGACAGAATCGAGTTTGATGGGATAAAAACCGAGTTCAAGTGTGGATGCAGCAGGTCAAGATGAGATGAGCAGATGCGTAAGCATAACCGGTAGGGTGGTCATCTGAATTTAGGAGCTACCCGTATGTCCATGGACAAAAAAAAAAAGAAGGTTCCTGGAGAGGAGGAGCTCGAAGAGGACTATCCTTAGTGTATCTCTAGCCCGGACTTGAGGCAACCGTGAAAAATTCCCAGTTCAGAGGAGAGTAGTAAAAAGAAAAAGGAAAAGAATGTAGGCAAATATAAGACATATGAACAAGAGACGCCTATAGATTCATGCCTCAGCAGTGGAGTGGGTGGTTGGCTATACAAGGGGGGGGGGGGNNAAAAAGAAGAAAAAAATAAAATAAAAGAGAGCTAAGCCGAATAGGTAGCCAAGAAAGACAACCAATACCAAGGTCCAACAAGAAACCTCGATTCGCATTCCCTACCTGGTCGGGTTGGAAGGATGGGGTGGATGCTGTCTGACAGTGAGGAAGTTTCAAGTCAGCCGACTGACTGGAGTCAACTTCACCGTCGGAAGATGGTTGCTAGGTATCCATCATGAGTGCCAATACTATGTTCCCATGAGCGCTCCTTCTTGAAGAAGATAGAAGACACCCGACATGAGTTCATTTGATTAGGGTAAGGTCCTTTTTGTCTTTAAACCCCTCCCTCTGTTTTACCACTGAAGCCCTCATCTTTTTTGCTACCCAAGGCGATTTTGTTCGTCCGTTCCCAGGGCAGCAAACCCTTCGGAAGGTAAAAAAAAAAAAAAAAAAAGTTTGCGGGAAAGATGCAAGTCATCCATTCCAGAATAAACATGCAGGCCCGCGCAAACCAAAGACGAAGCCAGCGCACCATCAAACAAGGGCTCACGTGGCATTTGCATGGACCGTAGTACTGCATGTACCTGGAGTTACGAAAGACCTTTCCCCCTCATTCCGCCCACGGGCAGGTGGGACCTCTTCGGTAAATTCTCCACAAACCCCACGATCGCCAGGGGCCCTAGTGTCGACTGCCAAGTAGCTCAGCTTGCTCAGGTGGTAGGTATGTCACCGACTTTGTCAAGGGGTTGCAGACTGTCCCCTCAAAGGGTGGGAGTTTGAACCCCGACGCTACCTGTGAACCGACGACCTGATCACACGGCATCAAGAGTAAACATAAATAAAGCCGAAAGAAGGAATAGAAGACAAACCCCGGAGAACACGCTGTCGGGCTGTCGGGACTAGTTTGCATGGAGAGCAAGGTGACATTGTTGGCCAAAATAGCGCAAGGTCCCACGAGATGCATCGCTTTAGCCGCATGGGATGGAACCAGACTGCAGCCACTAACTTCAGTGCCGTACCTTGATAGCCTAGGTATGTACCTACTGCACGTAGCTATGTACATATTGCTTATTGTGTAACAGCACACAAAATTGAAAACTTGTTGGCTTGTTGGCAACTGCAAATTTAGGACGTGGTCGCGAAATAGGCAAGCACAGTGAAGGGTCCATTTCTTCTCCTTTTTTAACCAAGTGAGATTACGCGGCGATTTCACCAGAGCTTCCATGTCTAGATTTTGACTCTTGGATATGCGTGAATTTCATTCTACTTCGGTCTAGTCTAGTTCTAGACGTAGATGCACAGAAAGGATAACAGCTATTAGGACACATGGCTCAACACCGACACTCCCAAGGTTGGAAGACATGAAACAAATCGATCTCAACAAGAAAAGCTCCCCCAAAAACATGGCTAGAGATGCTATCGCAAACAAACTTTGCGCATACTGGCGCAACTGGTAGATAGCCAGTGAATACCCCCATAGAATGAGGTACATCAGCATCTTACATGACTCCTATGCACATTTTGATGTCGCCATTCGCTCAATCCTTCCACTCATCATTGCGGACTCCACTCGCGTTACTAGCAGCCTGGCTGCTGCTTCCAGGGGCGGCCGAGGACGCAGCCAAGGGGGCATTCTCGTCATCGTCATCATCATCGTCGTCAAGATCGAGCGCTCTCGCCAGCTCATCCGGGTCCTTCATGCGCGCATCAGGATCAACAGACGCATCAATGTTGTGCTCGCCATCCGAACGTCCTTGCTCGTGCTCATGAACGCCGTCGTCGGCGCTGATAGAAATGCCCCTAGCGCCCCACTTCGCACGCGAAGATCGAGGCTGTGTTCCGTTGGCACCGTGGCCTCCCAGACCAGGCGCATTCTCTTCGTCCTCTTCGTCGACTCGAACATGCTTGTTGCCAAAGATGCGGTTAAGTAGCCAACCCCGTCGCATGTCGTCAGCATCAACCACACCTCCATTTCGGAGCTTGACTCGTTGGCGCGTGTAGTAAACCCAGGCAAAGTCCACGTAGAGAGCAACCTGGACTATGCCGAAGATGACAGAGACGGCATTGGGTAGCCTGCCTGCTGGGTCTGCCGATCGCAGAATCCAGTTCACCAGGTACAACGCACGATAAGAGCCGAGGGTCAGCAGGTAGTAAGAGTCGATGACGGTTGGAACCGTGGTTTGTCGCAAGAGGAGGAGTTGGGGAAGCACGCAGACAGACTCGAGAATCTCCGAGAAGTCCCAGAGCCACTGCCACGGTTTGTTAGCTCTGTCGCACCCGTATTATGCGGACTAGAAAGAAACAAAATTGCGTACCGTGCTAATGCTCCACGAGCTTTCCAATATCATCATGACGAATGGAGAGATAGCAAGCGAGCCGCCAAACACCGCCGCGCCGAGCTTCCACGCTACCTCCCTTTCACGCGTCCTGGGATACACCCATTGCATAATACCAACAATGTAAAGCGATGATGTTATGTAGAACAGCTTGAAGAACAGGTTCCACGCATATCGTTCTCGGAATATGTCGAGATATCTCGTGCAGAATACCACGGCGTAGAGGATCTGTGTTATGAGGGAAACACCTGGCAAGAAGTTTGTGTTAGTTGTCACGATGATTACTTCGTCGCAATGGCGTAGGGGATGGCGAACATACCCTCGGAACTCCTGTTCCTATGTATCGCAAACATGAGAATGCATTTCGAAGCCAGGTGGGAGCAATCTCCCAGGATTCTGAATATCTATTGTAATAAAAGTTAGCACTCATACCCTGCATTGGCAAGATACATGTGATAGAAGAAAGCAGCTCACATTCCAAGAGTCGACCATCTTGGGCGAAGTAGTGGGTTGCGATGCGGAGTCTCGAACTCGTTGATGCCGATGTGTTGCGAATGTTGTACAAGACGTAGAGCACCGAGTGCTGCTGGGAACACCTATCTCAAAGCCAAACTTGCGATTCTCTTAACTCGAGATCGAAATCAGGCCAAAATCAAAATCGAATACAAAATCAGTTTGGCGCTAGGATGGGCATTGAGGACACAGTCCTGAAGTTTGGATGTGATGGCAGCAGGTCACCTCGAGTCATCTAGGGTGGTTCCAGCGGATGGGGAGCTGGATTGGCTGGGGACGGGACGGTTACCAAGTGCTTGCGTGTCGGTCGGACCTTATCAAACCAAAGTCGAAGTGCCACCGACCTTGACAGATGGGTGACATAAATAGCATTTCTAATTTAATCACTCATACATATTAAACGCCTTGGGTAAATTGTAGGCAACCACTGTAATACAATTTCCAAACATTCGCTTTTTTCCCTTTTTTTTTTTTTTTTTTTTTTTTTTTTTTTCTCCTCCCCCCTCCCTTAGAAGCAAGAGCAAGCCAAAACAAAACTGCAGCTTCAGTCAGATCAAGGTAGGTTTGCAAAGAGTTTCACACAAATTATACCGACCATATGCTCAAAATAATGCAATGCCACATTACAAGTCGGCTTCTTCGCTCAGCTACGTAGGCTTGAACCTTCAAGCTGGCCCGGTGGGGTCTCTGTGTGGGCCCCAACGATCGAGTTGATTGGCGAACAAAGTTGGCGAAGAGGGGAGCTGCAATTGGTCCGTGCCACACTTTCCCACACAATCTGGTCGAAATTCCACGCAAAAAAAAGGCCATCAGAATTGACTGTCGACTACGACTATCGCGAACGAAGGCCGACGACAACCATCCGCCGACGACACACCCCCAGACCGCAACCATGGCCACCGAACTTACCGTCCAGTCCGAGAGGGCTTTCCAGAAGCAGCCTCACATCTTCCTCAACTCCAAGACCAAGGTCAAGTCCGCGCGGCCGGGCAAGGGCGGTCGCCGCTACTACAAGGATGTTGGTCTGGGCTTCAGGACGCCCAAGACTGCCATCGAGGGCCAGTACATCGGTACGTGACGACTCGGGAGCCAGGAATCTGTGTAGAAGAGGAAATAAGATGCTGTCTGGTTGCTGGCATTGAGATTCTCCATGAAGAGTCGAATGGTGGCGGGGATGTGGAATCACAAACGTCGAAAAAGCAGATGCAAGAGCAGCTGGAACAACAGGAAACAGGAGAAGAGGACAAAACTCTGCAAATTGCGCGAATGATCGGCTAACCAGAAGCATTTGATACTACCAGACAAGAAGTGCCCTTTCACCGGTCTCGTCTCTATCCGTGGCCGTATCCTGAACGGCACCGTCATCAGCACCAAGATGCACCGTACCCTCGTCATCCGCAGGGAGTACCTTCACTTCATCCCCAAGTACGCCCGTTACGAGAAGCGCCACAAGAACCTCGCCGCTCACGTCTCCCCGGCTTTCCGTGTCGAGGAGGGCGACCACGTTACCGTCGGCCAGTGCAGGCCTCTCAGCAAGACTGTATGTCGCGTCATAACCGCTAAGAAATTGAACTGCCTTGGATATAACACAAGATTCGCTAACGCGCTCCTGCACACTACAGGTCCGATTCAACGTTCTGAAGGTTCAGCCGCGGTCTGACAAGGCCGTCAAGTCTTTTGCCAAGTTCTAAATTTGCAGGGTTTCTTTTACGGCATTCAAGGCGCGGTTTATTTTTTGGGGGCTTTTCATTTTTTCCCACATGTTATGGGATGGCGGTCAAACAGGGCTGGCTGCTTACACGCACCAAAAAAAAATGATGCGACATAGGGGCAGCTAAAAATGAGAACTCGTTGGTCAACCGTTGATTGGGGAAGGCGTTGTCAGGGGACTGCGCTAGATACCCGGACGCTCTATGATTTGCCGAGGAACAGAGATATGCCACGACTGTTACGGTACTTTGTTGGCCATCTATGGATGTGTCGACGGTGATTTATGAGCTTTCGGCCGTTGGCAAGGAAGGACACCAAGCCAACGGAAGGGTTAGGAGTATAGAGCCTTGATGAGTATTTGATTCGGTCATCTGCAGCCAATGTAGTGATTTGTCTAAGAACTAGACCGGTCAAGCTGAAAAGTAAGGCATCTTTTGTTTGCCATCGCATCACCTATCAAAATGACAGTAGTCTTACCCTTACCCTAAGTATATCGTATACTCTATCTACGTAGAAAACACAACCCAAATGCCCCCTGCTAGCATCCCCGCCAAAGCTTTCGACTCGGCTTACATAACCCGAAATTTCAACGTCACGACTACCTCTACGCGCGAGGAGCTCCTTCAAGGCATCCCATAATTACACGCCCTTTTCAGTATAGCAGCACAGGCTGCATTATGAGCTGACATCACGTCGAATTGATTTTTATTTTTTTTTTTGGGTTGTCAAGATGGGGTGGTACGAAAATATCTTTGGGGGCAAGTCAGCCGACCCATTAGAAAAGCTCGATCCCAAGCTCCGCGAGTTCCTCGACAAAGAGTCGCCCGTCAAGCTGCAAAAGGCCCAAGAGGAAGAAAAGCATAGGAGAGAACAGCAGCAAAAACAGGCCGATGCCAAAGCTGCCGCCGCGGCCGCCGCGCAAAAGACCGAATCACCATCTTCTTCCTCGACATCGTCAGCAGCGGCAGCAGACAAAGCTGGCCGTGTCCCCAAGGAGTCCCTGTACCAGGACGGGCGGTACGCTCACCTGTGGAAGAACTACCGGCCGCTGTCCGAGATTGAGAACGAGAGCAAGAGCGACCACGAGAAGCTCCAGGACGTCTTGGAGGCGTACAAGTCACGCAAGGAGGAGATTGGGCGCGCGGCGCTAGAGAACTGCGCCTTGGAGCAGTTTGAGTGGCGCGACTGCATGAACAATGGCAGCTGGGAGGCCAAGTTGACCATGTGCAGTAAGCAGGTCAAAAAGTTTGAGAGGTGCTACTCGATGCAGGCTGTATGTTTTTTTTTTCTTTTTCTTCTCTGCCATCTTGGCATCCATCTCTCTTTCTCCTTTCACTTAGAGCTGGCACGTTGAGACTGACTATGTGATGCAAATAGAGGCTATTAAAGACCCTGGGATACCTTTCAACCTACGACAGGCCACCGTCGGTCGATGAAGACATCCAGATGCACGCAGATGCTCTCTACCACCGCATGATTGAGCAGGAGGAAGCCGTAGAGAAGGCCAAGGCCGAGAAGAGGCCCATCCCCCAGTTTGCCCCCCTGCCCATCAAGCCCATCATCGCGGCGGAGGACGAAAAGTTTCAACTTTCTCAGGAGCAGCGCAAGGAAATGAACCAGAGGCTGGCCAAGGTCCCTGAGGCGGAGCGAGCCATGGAGGAGGAAGCCATCAAGGCCGAGTACAGGGCAAAGGCCGAGGTTGGGCACAAGATCCAGAATTTATGGAAAGAGAATGAAAAGGAGAGGGAGAAGCGGAAGAAGGAAGGCCGGGAGACTGTTTTGGATAAGGTCTCCGGCATGTGGAAAGGAAATGGCGGCAACGAGAAATGAGCCCATCTGTCGGCTTACTATGTTGTTTTGATGCTTGCGAGTCACCACTGGTGCTGCCAGAGGTGTGTAATATTTGTAAATAAGTGTACAGCCATGAGGACTATGAGACTAGAAAATGTACAGGACTGTAAAACACGCTTCCTTGTTGTCTTGGTCGCCCAACACTAGGTCTAGTCCACAAGTTGCCGTCATATAGTTGGCAAATGCCACCGCGAGACACAAGACAAAGATCATTAGTCATAATTTTCATACAGTCCAGGAGGGCACTCATCTCCCCTGAAGTGCTGCTGCAGCTCTTTCAAGATACGCATTGAAACTCTTCACTTGGTCCAGCACACCAAGACCATGCCCGTTTGGACGGATCTGGTCTCCAACTCTCAGCATGAGCAGCTCCAAATTCGCCAGATCGGCCTGCTTCTGCTCTTTTGTCGAAAGCTCAGGTGCTGATCGACCCTCCTCAACGGCTAGCTCGATGTCTTGCATGGTAGATGAGATATGGAGGCGATGCTATGCGTAAGAAGAAGAAGAAGGGGGAAAAAAGCCGATTAGCTCCTTGACGGTCCCAGAGAGTGACTTTATGTATGGATATAATTGCCTGCTTACCATGATCTTTTGGCTTTCATTTTCATGTTTCATCCGAAGCGCGTCCCTGCGTAGCGCGACCTGTTCACGCTCTTTTCTCACATTGAGGATCTGATCACGCAGTATGCGCTTCTCCCTCTGTGCAGATCGCAGACGTCTTCGAAGAGTCTGAAGATTATCGAGCGCAATGGTCTAAAATGATTCGGCATGAGCAGCCTGTACAAGGGGTATGTTTTGTGGGGGGAAGGGATGTGCTTACATGCTCGAGCATGTTGGTCCGCAGTTCCTCTCGGAACGCCTCTACTGCACCAATCTTTGTCTTGAGTTCTCTCCTCGTCGCAGCTTCTTCCACCCCGGAAACTTTGTTCCGGAGAATCCTCAACACATTTGCCGTCACCTCTTCACATAGTTGTGACAGGACATCAACAGAGTTGACGCCTTCACGACCTGCAAAAGGTATAGTCATCCCCAGCATCTCGTTGTCATCATCATCTGCGCCGCCTTCATCATCCATACCGCCTGGTTTTGGCCGTGTAAATCGTTGAACAGGGACTTGAATAGAACCGCCCCGTTGACGTTCGGGCTCATTGTCATCTGTAGGCGCTGTTTTCTTGCCCTTTGACCGGCCTGGACCGGGCTTCTTCTTCGTCGTTGTTTTCAGAGCCTTGGCTGCAGGCTGTTTCTGTACTGTCGGGCTCGTTGCCAATGGTGCCGCCCGGCGGCGCTTTGCTGCCTTCGGCTGGCGTTCTTCCGCGGTCGAGCTCAAGTCTGGAGACGCATCCAGAAGATCTACACGAGGACGTTTGTGACCTAGTCTTATAGCTGCCTCTTGGTCGTTCGTTTCCTCGGCCTCCAAAGATTCTTCAGCTTCCTCCGCATCTCCAGGAATAGGATGGCTGGGGGTACCCCCAATGTGTGGAGCGGACCCGGCACTACCGTCAGCTCCTTGTGACACTTCAGAAGGTATCGGGGATAGCTCGTTGGTGGTGTCCTCCTCGACGGCCGGCTGCTTTTGAGGCTGCTGTTCAAGCACCGGGCTGGTAGCCTCGATGACCTTATGTTGTGAGATTCGCGGTCTTCCTCTTCCCCGCGTTTTCTGTAGTATCCTGGCAATCGGGGAGGACTGTGTAACAGTTACTGTCGCTGTCACCGTCCGATTTTCCAGGGACTGTTCATTAGCTGCAATATCAGAGTCCTTGCCCGTGGCGTCTAGACCTGCGCCCGTCATCTCGTTGACTGCGGCATCGTCTGAAGCCTGTGACAACCTAGCGCTTCTCCTCGATGATGAGGACGCTGGTGCCACGGGGCCGCCTCTGGGGGCTGCTGACAGCCTCTTTGCTCGCAATCTTCTCTCCGCTGGCGATGAAGAATCAACAGTATGATCAGGATCCCGTTGGCCCGATGATAGATACTGCTGCAGAATAGCACTCTGGTTGGCAGCAGCGCTAATGCGTGCCGGTACCCTCCTCCTATGCCCACTGCCTGGAGCATCGGCCGGGCTTTCCGTCACTTCTTCGGGAGGTTTTGTAGTCTTCTTTGCTGATCGAGAGATGCTACCGCTGGGAGGTCTGGCTTGATCGCCTGCAGCCTCAGGTGTCCCATGACCGGCATTGGGGGAAGAAGTTGCTGCCACCTCGGTTCTTAAAAGTTGACTCGGCTGGGATATATCCTGAGGGCTACTTGCAACCTTTTCCGATGGTGCTTGCGGTTGATCTGAGTCTGCACCTGATGGCTCTTCCTCGCCTTCCAAAGGTTCTGACTCGGGTTCAGCTAATGGCTCCTCTTCATCAAGTAAAACGAATTCACCAAATGATATATCCTCCACTTGGTGTACTCTAGATGTTGTGTAGTTCGTCAGCTAGTATTCCAAGTATACTGGCCAGTGATACTTTTACTTTTGTTATCTTGTGTAAAAATAAAAATAAAAATAAACACAGAATTAGAACGACTGGTGCTACAGGGAGCATACCGGCCTCCGCGCAGCCTCTCGTGCATGCGCTCCTCACGACCTGATATCAAGGAAGCCGCGTCAGCTAGTTCATGCCACAATGAATTCAGTTAATTCTTACTAGTTGCCATTCTGCGTGAAAGCCTTCAAAGGCAACTTTTCCTTCATTAGAGTAGGATGCATTTAGTCAATGTCATCTTTTGTTTTTTTGTGATGGTATTATTGTGAATTTAGTCCAAGTCATTGAGACGCGTTAGCTGAGAACGCGACTGAACTATGGCGGGGACCGGCCAGCTACCTACCCTAACTAAATTACCTGTCTAGAGGTACCTGGGTACTTTCGAACAACTTGCCGACAGCTTCGGAGCCCAGTTGGGTGTGGGGCTTGCCGTAGTGCAACCCCACTAAACATGGTTGCATACACTCGGTAGTAGTCTCGATTTAGGGTAGGTCTATTCTGGACGTACATGTACCTCTGGCTCGTATCTCGATCTGGGAGA
The DNA here is from genome assembly GCF_004337985.1 of Pyricularia pennisetigena. Lineage (NCBI taxonomy): Eukaryota > Fungi > Ascomycota > Sordariomycetes > Magnaporthales > Pyriculariaceae > Pyricularia > Pyricularia pennisetigena. The sequence goes on from NW_021940918.1 coordinate 242,631, forward strand.
CAAGAGAATTGTTGATGGCTTACAGAAATGGGTTAAAGGCGAACATGCATTCACCTGCTGCAATTTAATCTCCAGTAGCATCAGGTCAGCAAATGCCAAAGGGCTTATCCTATGCATTGGGTGGCGGCAAAGTAGCCGACTCGCAAATGAGCACAACAGGAAGCAACCAAGTAAAAACAAGTGCAGAAGCATCGGAAACGGCCCACTACTTTGCAAAGTGGCTCAGTTTGCCAACCAAATTGACCCGGCGTGAGACAAGGTGGTCGGGACGGTTCAATGCGTTGTAATCCCATCCCCATGCCGGGTAATTAACTCCACCGGCTGCGTAGTAAGTAAGTAACTCGGCGATGGAGAGTAGGGTTGATGGTGATCGGCTTGTTACGTTGCTTGCAAAAAAAGAAAGAAAAAAAAAAAAAAAAGCGTGAAATTTGACATCGGCATCTTGGCAAGTCTAACTTAATTCCATTGGCGCTGGTGTCAACATTTACGTTGGCCGCCTAGTTGGCCGGCGCATCTTGTTTTGGCCGTCCATGGTGGATTATTGGTTCATTCACTGCCCTCGCAGCAGAGGAATTCCAATGGCGGCTCCGATGAGGCCATCTGAAGTGACCCAAAGGAGGAAAAACAGAGCGGAAAGGAGCAATGCAACATCAGCACACGTGCAGCTGAGGTTTGGTTGGGCAGGCTCCTTTGTTAGCCTCACGTTGTTTGGAGTTCCAGGGCGAGCCTGAGCCCTGGGATGGATGCATGACAAGCCCCACTGCGGTTCCCTTAATCGCGGAACCCCCCAGTCCTACTCATACCCACAATGTACTGTACACCTACGACAGACAGCACGTATGCAATGTAGATAGATGGGAGGGAGGTGGGTGCCCGGGATAACTGCAGTAGTACCTTAATTAGTAGCATTGTTTTGGGGGCCCGGGCATCCTACGCCCAACGCCGCCCCGTCCGCTCTCACATGGATCTGAGGGAGGATTTATATTTCAACACTGCAGGCTAGTCTGCTCGAGCCTCAAACTTAAGTATTTCCATTCAACGGGTGCCGTGTCCACTCAACGTCCGATCACCTCGTCGTCCTGCTCAAGCTGTTCGTACCGCCCCGATTTAGCGTCTCACCAACCGCCAAGAGAGCGAAGGGCAAGAAACCTGGACAGGCCGCGACCGGAGCCGAACTTGCTGTTTTTTTTTTTCTTTTCCTTTTTGGCCGGAAGGGGAACTGTAACCTGACAGAGAGCGACCTCATCCGCCCGTGAAGACAAGAGAACGCGCATGATCAAAAGATTCTCACGCGCCTGGAGGACTCGAAGCTACGATACGTTTCCAGCGGTTCACAACTACTTCGCACGACGCACCGGGATCTTCCAACCCACCCTACGTTACCTTGCCTTACCTAGGTACATACCTACCTACCTTTTTAGCCAGCCGTAGAGATTGCGCGTTGCATCCGAGCGCCAGTGGTCTTGGTAGCGCTGTGCACAACCTCGTACTCGCACAATTTATCACGCAGTCGTTGATCTCGATTCTGGAAAACAATCATCTTTACAGTTGTCTGCAACTTGGAGAACAAAGGTGCCGTCGAGACTTCACACACAACAAGGCATCGAGATGAAGAAGAAGGCCACCGACCAGCTCGTCTACGAGGAGGTCTTTCCACGCCCCAAACCGACCGACCCATATGACTTCCCCAGCTTCCTTGAGCGAAACCTCGTCCTCGAGGTTCGCCAAGAGGTGCATTCCTTCTTTGGACACATAAGCGACCTGGAGTCCAAGTATCCGGGACTAGACTACACACATCCGACGCATCGCATGCGACTCAGCCGCTGGCAGTGGCATCGACGTCTTTTCCGCGCATTTGATGCACTTGGCCTTACCGACGCTGAGATCCATGGACTGACAAAGTGGGAAGGTACAAAATGGGCCAAGGAGCGCTATGAGAAGGACCAAGGCATCATCATCCGTGACACCACCGCCGATTTCATCGGAGAGTGGGTACCGCCCGAAGAGCGTCCGGCCTCGCCCTCCCCATCAAGCAGTCATGGTGACCAGGAAGCGAGGGCCGAGGATAGCGACGATGAGGTTCAGGCCAGCGTTGGTGTGGAGCTCAACGAGCGTCTAGTCCAGCGGGCGGCTGCCCATCTTGCTGGTGACATGTCTGAGCCTTTGGACGAGGAGTGGGAACAGTGGCTCAAGGCTGCTCTTGAGGCGGGCGAGTTTCCTTTGATCGAAGCCGAGCTCCAAAACCGGCAGGCGGGTAACAGACCATTTGACATCAACCTGGCACATGTCGTACCGCAACATATAATGGCCGCTGCAACCTCGGGGCGCTGGAGCGATGTTCCTAGTGCGTTGCAGAGCATTTTACGCCCAGAGTTGCAGCGAAATAGCCGTAACCGGCCTGAGGCGCGGGTCCCGATGAGCCAGAACTTTGCACGCAGAACCCCCGGTGAAAGAAACTGGCTTTCAGCCTCACGCTCTGTTACCACAAGGCGGCCCGTTCCTGAAGCAGAGACCGATCACCCAAGTTTAGCAGACCCCGTTCAACCACTCCCTTCGTCTCGAGAAAGGGAGTTCACACCCGCATATGGTAACCGACCGGCCGAGCACACTAGACGACGGGCCGCAGATCGCCTCGAAGCCGAGGCTGTTGCGGCCGCGGCTTTGCTTGAGAGGCCCCATGAAGGTACTCCCGGCAGACGAGCTGAGGCCGAGTTCTTCCTCACGCGTATCGCGGAAAGGAACAGGCTTCGATCCAGTCTCACGGAGCGTAGACCAACCCCCGAGACAAGAAGAGTCACATCATCAGCCACACCACAGCCGACCGCGACAGCACGAGTACCAACCCAGCCCTCTCAGATTAGTTATCAGGATTCCCGCGGGTCAGCGACTCCCTCAGCCAGCGCTAGTGCCACAGCCACACGCACCTCATCTCCAGCTCGCCGACCACTTGGCTCTCTATCGTCCGACCTCGAGGCACTCAGCAGGGCCCGCGAAGCTGTCCTGAGCCGCGCGGCCGAGTCCTCGTCAGAGCAGCAAGCCAGTCCCAACACCTCATTGGCAGAGCAAGAGCGCAGACGGCTCCGGTTGCCCACAGCAGAGGAGCTTATGGCCCTGGAGGAGGCGGCAGCGGCAGATCGTCGATCATTACTGAACATCCAACGTGACCTCACAAACCTAACGCAAAGGTATCATGAGCTGAGTGCTTCCAACACAACTGAGCCCGGAGCGACGAGGCGTCGGATCACTGTGCGCATCCCTAGCATAGGTCCTGCACCGCCCACAGCTGAGCACACCCCGTAAGCTCGGGTAGCCGTCCAGTCCTTCGGAGGTGATGCTCAAGAACATTGGTTTTAAAAGAGTTTCATTTTCCCAACACAACGTTGTGGTAGAGTAGACCAAAAAAAAAAAAAAAAGGACTATCGCTTCAGTCATCGTCTTCATCCACGGCTCTGGCGATAGCCTGGCTGGGTTTAATGTGGGGAAAGAGCATGTTTCGTCTCTTTTATTTCTATTCCCATTTTGAGCAAGCATCGGAGGTATACTAATCGGAACAGGGATGGTGGATATGATTAAGAGCTAAAAACTTTGCCCATTTTTCCCCTTTGCTTTTTTTTTTTTTTTCTTGTTTGTTTCTTGAAGACTTTGACATCATTTTTCGCTGCCTTGAATGTTTCTTGCTACCATCATGAATAGATTTGCTACATGAGCGCATTCTGGCCATCTATGGAGAACATGGCATACAGGCAAACGTGTCGGAGCGGACCGCGGTAATGCATATTTCGGGTTTTATAGCACATCTGACGAACACGCAAGACCACATAATCTTGGACAGATGATATGACATCCTACAAAGTGGTTCGCACGATGATCCCATTGTTTATTTAATTTTGTTTCGTTTGCCTAGGGTGAAACTAATCTCTTATGGGAGCTTAGAGAAACCAACCATATGCATCTTGTCAAAGGCGACTCTTAACCTCAATACCCAATCCATTTATTTCCATCGAGACTTTGCCCGCCAGACAATAATATTTTATACAAAAGCTTTAGCAAAAGAAAAAAAGAAAAAGAAAAAAAAAGTCATCAACGCTCCCTTTAAACGCCAAACACACAACGCCATACGAAAGCGGAAATAAATGTATAATAAAACTCCAAAGGCATAAAAGTAATTGAGTCGAGACAGCCGATCAGTAAGTAAAGAATCAAAAGCCGCATCAAGGTCACGGTTCAAGATGTGACCACTCGGGAATGGCCTTGATCTGCTGCCACATGAACTTCTCGAGCTTGTTGGCTGATTTTGCATACGGAGTAGACTCATTGTTGTACTTGCGGCAGTTGTCAAAGATGAGCTTGGCATCGCGGATAAAGTCCTCAGGCGTCGGGTATTGGTCCATCTCGAGCTTGTTCTCCATGGTGGACAGATCCATGGGCTCCTTGATGACCTCGTAGTAGTCGGCGACGTCGTCCTTATTGACGGGTACCAGGAATGGCCACGCGCTCTGGTGGTTCTGCATATCGTTAAGCAGGTGAAGCAGCTGGTTGTAGTTGGGTCCGTGGCGTGGCTGCCTCGCCAACTCGTCCATGTCGGGGGACCAGCCAGAGGCGCGGATGGCGCTGATGGACAGCGGGTCGATGGGCTCAATGCCGTTCTTCCACTGCTTCGGCGGCTGATGAACAATGTGGGATTTTGAAAATGCGCGGATCTTGGCATGGACGCACTCCTTTTGCTTCAGCAACATGCGGCCCATTTCAAGGTAACGTATTCGCGGGAGCATGCTGCATTGCATTATGGTGCCGCCCTCGTAGTCCTTGATGTAACCCATCCATACAGACTTTGGCAAGGTAATCTCCTTGGTGAACCCCTGTTTTTTAAAGTATCCGATGGCATAATTGTCTGCGTAGGTTAGGAAGTGCATCACGTCCGACGTGGCCTTCACGTAGTCTTTTAAATGCGACATGAGATGCGCGCCATAGCCTTTGACTTGTTGGTCGCTGCTTATAGCGCAAAACACAATCTCTGCAAACTGGCGACCTTTGAAGGGACGGTACGTGATGCCGCCGACGACCTCGAGGGGCTTTTTGACAATGGCGATGGAAAGATGTGTTCGGTCGTAGACAAGGCGCGCAATATAGTCCTTTGGCATTTTGGGAAGTTGTTTCTGAAAGATGCATTTCAGCCCGGTCAGGATAATGAGGGACTCGCGCTCGTTATCGTTGTTGACAACGCGAAACTCTATCTCGCCGTTGCGCTCCTCGATAACGGCCGGCTTCTCGGGGAACGGGATCCGTGCTATCTCGGCGGGCTTCTTCTTTTCGGGTGAGTCGGGCGATTCATGTTTTGGTCGTTTCGCCGACACTGGAGAGGCCGGGTCCTCGGTTGCTTTGCGCTTCCCATTTGTACCTGTAACGAGAGGGTGGGGAGAAGAGCTGTTAGACAATACTGCAGCGCGATGGAAACGCAAAGTGGCGAGAAGCAAGAGTGGATGGAAAAGCAATAGCTACTTACTATCTTCTGTTGCTGTAGACATTTGTGACTGTCGTTGTTGTTGTCGTTGTTGTTGCTGCGTCGTGGAGACCTCTATAGACCTGTTGGTTGCTGATTTGGCATTTCGTCGATGAGATAGATGGTGTCGCGTAAACCCGTTTGGCTACGGCGGAGAGTTGATGTTTGATTGAATTGTCGTCACTGGGCTTACCTTATCGTAGCTCAAAGGTTCCACGTGATAGGTGCAGACAGGGGAATATGCCCCCCTGCCAAGCCAATCATTGATCCCCGCAAGTGGGATGGAGACTGCGGGAGGGAGCAAGGCAGGGGTTGGTTCGACAGGGGAACGGATGGCCCATTCGCGATTCGATTTAGCCACGGTAGCTTTGGAGCTTTCCAGTTTGTGGTGGACGTGAGGACGAGACTGAGCACTGAGCACCACGACATAATTCCAATTGATTCGACGACTCCATTGCGAAGGCCGAATCGCGATCGCGGTCAACTAACAAGATATCAATCGATTGAGGTCATAAAATTGTACTGTCTTTTCTGTTAGTTCTCTTTCCCTATCCTCGTCAGGCTATCTATGCTCCTGTAAAATTCCAATTGAGTTGCAAATGTTGTCCGCAGGCTCGACCTGTCTTTATGGCCAATGTTTGCCCTTAACCTCGCAGCTTCTGACAATCCAAGCTAACCTTGCCTCTTTCACCGCCAGCATTCACGCACACGACACCAGTCGCATTCCAAAACAAGCAACGAGGACGAGGCACATGGATTCATCACTATACCAGCTCTGGCAGGAGTCGTCTAGCGACCTCTTCCAACCAGCCCTGGCCAAGGGCAACCAGACCCTCGCCGCCGCCCTTCTGCTCGCCCTCGGCATTACTTCGACCGGCCTCTTCGCGTTGAGTAGGTTACACCCTGCAAAACTCACTCGAGACGATGTTTCTCGCTCAGAGGCGCTCACGTTCATTTCCATTTTAGACCGTTCGTTCGTAAATATTGTCGCTGTTGGTGTGCCAGCATCACTGGCATTGGCGTAAGACTCCTCGAAACGGAACCCTTGGGTTCGGATTCAAACTAGCAAATTACAGCTCTAACAACAGACGGTATAGGTTCGGTGTGGTCTACTTGTTCTGCGCAGTTGGGGTTTATGTTTAAGAAGAAGTGCAAGATACCCGCTCCAGAACCGGAGCACTATCCGTAACCTTAGTCGGGTAAAGAACCTCTCAGTTGGGGAGGACAAATCAAAAACAACTTTCTTGTTCTGTGACCCGTACTTGGCAGTGACACGGGCTTTGATATTTTTCTTTTTGAGATTCTCGCCACTAAACCAGCTATTCGCTATAACAAACACAAACAACATGGCGGATGCTGCGAGGTCGCAGTCGGGTCCTGGACTCTTCAGGGCCGTAACGAGCTCTACTCGTCCATTACATCAGCTTTTGAGGGCAATAAGCTTCACAAACAAGATTCACGTTGAAATTTCTGAAGATGGTATCCGGTTCACGGCCGAGCATGCTCGTGTTATGCAAGGTAGGCCCATCACGGTAGATGCTCAAAGACAGTGCGGCCTTTTGTATTATCCATCCAAGATACTGACCCTTCGGGCTTAGGAGTTGCTTCTCTGAACAAGACCCTTTTCAGTACTTTTATCTTGAACCTTCCCGAGGCGGCTGCTCAAGGTGAAGAAGAAGATGAGAACGCGCCCTTAGTTCCCAATTTCCAAATCTCTCTTCCAGCGCTCATAGAAACACTACAGCTTTTTGGTCTGGCGGATGCAGCTGCTCGGCAGGCCAAAAATGAGGCGGATCCTTACCGCAGCAACTTGAGAAACTATCGCCCTGATGCCTTTAGCAACCAAACCCTGGGCGTTGCGGGTACTTGCTGTCTTTCTTACTCGGAAGAGGGTGCGCCATTCAGCATCAACATGGAAGAAGCGGGCGTCAACACCACCTGCAACCTGGTGACATACCTCCCCAACGCCCCCGATGATATTCCCTTTGACCGCGACGACATATCGTTCAAGGTCATTATGCAGTCGCGCTGGCTCCTAGACGCTCTGGCTGAACTGGCGCCCACCTCGCCCAACCGGCTGACCATCACGGCATCGAAACGCGAACCGTTCCTCCGCCTCTCAGGCTCAGGGCCCCTGGGCAGCTCAAGCGTGGACTTTTCCAGGGGCAGGGACCTGCTCGAGACGTTTTCGGTGCGGGAGCGCTGGGTACAGAGCTTCAAGTTTGATATTGTCAAGTCTGCAAGCGAGGCGATGCGCATCTCGAGCAAGGTGAGCCTTAGGGGTGATGGGCAGGGCGTGTTGAACTTTCAGTTCATGGTCGAGGTTGAGGGCGGTGGGATGCAGTGGTTGGAGTTTCGCTTCGTGCCGTACCTCACCGGGGACGAAGACGAGGAGGAGGATGCCGCCGCCCCTGAGGATGACGAGGATGATGATGGACAAGAGTGATGCATTTTTAAGAAGGTGCAGTACGACGCTCCTGTACCTTTTTTTTCCTTCAAGGTCATGGTCTCTTTTCCTTACTCCTCTACTTTGCACCAATTGGCAATCAGATCAGGCCGGTTTTTCTTATTTTTGAGACACCTTGCCAAGATAAATGTTGATATCCTATTTTTTATCTATATAATGTCTCGTTCAACCCTTTGAACTTGTGCCTGTCATTGGGCGTCTTCGTAACAGCTATGGGTCGTTTTCTTAAAATCGTTGACTGGTTGCGGAAAGCGGGCCGTTGCCGTTGGGCCTTGAGACGCAGTCACCCATCAGTCTCTAAAGCATTCAACATCACTCTGCCAGTCCTCGTAGCCCAGGCATACAGACATGGATCGGATCACATGTACGGAAAGTCGTTTGTTTTCCCACTTAAGCGACAATACAATATGCAGCATATCGCCTAAAATTGTCCGAAATGCACAAGGCAAAACGTCAGCTCAACCGCCTGGGTTAGCGAGTAGTAAACATGGTCTCCTTCCCAGAATGGTAGGGTTACAGCGGCGGCCCACCCACCACTGATTACTTTTTTTTTTCTCTCTCTCTCTCTCTCTCTCTCTCTCTCTCTTTGATGCTATTTTGATCACGGTGCAGCTGCTCCAGCTGCAAGCTGACAGGATTGAACCGTACAACAGATGTTGCCGAGCATACCAACCCCCCTCAATGATCGATTTTGTCCCCGAGAGAGGTCGGAGAATTTCTTTGTTGCATCTAACCTTGGCTCCTTTTTGGTCAGGCCCCCTACTTGACCGAGCCAAAGAATGGCGACCCGTGCCTTGTCCTGGTGACTTGGTACTTCTGGACTTGGGGATGCAAAGAGCGTACGGTACGGCTGGATACCCACCCTATTTGGGATGAGGATCGACGCGCATGAGGTGTGGCAGTCAACGGCTAAATTTGTCCATTGAGAAACTGCGAGCTATGAATCAGTGTATACCTAGAGTATCTACTCGACATGTGTCAAAAGACATGAAAATAGAAATCGCATGTTTCCGAATTTGGTGTCGTCGATGATCATTTACCAAGCCTCATCATGCCCAAGTCCACCATGGGGTGAACGGTTGGCCTACACAGCATAGCAACAATTCTACATGAAACGACTACAAGATTGACCATTTGAATACGGAACCTGATGCCTGCATTTTTTATAATAGTGTACATCTACCTGTAGTATGTATCTTCGTGCCTGTGTTTCATGATACCGTAACCGGACAAAAGAAATCGCTTCGCTAGTCATGCGAGTATGCCACCAAGAAGATGGTGTAAGAGAAGAGTGAAAAGAGAACAAAGAAAAAGAAATCCCAAGAAACAAATCAGTCATGCAATGCTCCCGCTATATGCAAGCCATAAAAGAAGGAGAAAGAAAAAAAAAAAAAAAAAAAAAAAAAAAAAAAAAAAAAGACCGAGGCCTGGCTCATCCCAAATGCAGTCCGTCCCAAACAAGATTTTCATAGGAAATAGACACTAGGGAATATGTTGTCAAGAGACAGAGAATGAAAGAAGGCGAAATGAACTTCTGTAATCGTTCGAAATTCACCAAAAAAAAAGATAGGCAGAGTTGATTTAGGCGCGCGAGGCAGCCAGCGAGACGTTCTCGGCCTCCCATTTCAGGAAGTCCCCGAGATCGTGTCCTAGGTTGTATCCCATCGGCACAACGTAGTCTTCGCCAGTGACAGCCCGGCTGACCACAAGGTCCAGCATCGGGCTCTGCGGCATGCTGCCAACACTGCTGCTGAGGCTTGGAATACGTTCCTTGATTTCGCCTTGCAGTGGCTCTTCTTGCTGCTCGCATTCCTCCTTGGCTTCGTCCGACACCCAACGTCCGAGACCGAACTCAAATCGTGCATTCCACCCACCGCCCGAGGGTCGCTCCACGATCAATGGGATTGGGACACGTCTGATCTGAATCATCTCTGGCTGGACCGTCGCCTGTGGGCTTCCGAGGGCTGATGCAGGAGGGACGTCATTTGCCGTTGTTGGGCTGGGAGGAAGCGGAACGGTAAGGGCAATATCCACTTGTTGCGGCAGGACGAGGGAAGGAGCATGGCGGGCAGCTCTAGAGGTGCGAGATTTCTTCGCCACTGGCTTGACCTCGGCGCGGACCATGTACTCATCCTCCTCCTCTTTCGACACAAGCATCTTGCCGCCATGTCCAAGGTTGAAATCCTCATACCAATTCACCAGGTCGTTTGCCTGTTTCTCATCTTCGCCGTCGTCACTATCGCCCATGAAGTCGCCAGGGGCTCCGAGGATAGCCATCTGGAAAGCGGTCCAATCTAGCGTCTCATCAACAAAAGGCTGCATGGGACTCCGCAGGCGTACATCGGCCTTCGACAGGCGGATGGGGCCATGAAGGTATGTGGGCATTGTGGCGGTGAACGGCGTGGCAGGTAAGTAAATATACTCGTCGGCGACCTTGGTCTGCTTCATCTCGGGGCCCCGGCGCACGGATCGCTTGCGCATCTGCTTGAAATTGAAAGGCTTGGGTTGCACATCGACCGGGCTGACAGTCGCAGATTCTGGTATGGTAGGGAGAGGAGGCAGTTGGCGACGGGGGCTGCTTGCCCGACGGGGGGTCTTCGGTGGAGGGGTCGGAAACGAGACATCCTGGAAGGTCATCTCATTCTCCTCCACCACGGCAGACGGCAACGGCTTGGGCCGTGGAGGTTGTGTCTGTGGGCGCTGTGGACCATTGGCCAGGAGGAAATCCTCGTGGATGACATCGAGGCCAACGTCGAAGCTGTCATGTGCGTTTAGGGATGGAGGCATCCAGGTTCGTACCCCAGCCGCGCCGATCCTCGTGGGGAGATCATCAAGGTGGAAAGGCTCGACAGGGGTCTCGCAGAGATCCAAGTCGAAGATTCGGAGAGAGTCAACCGAAACTGCATCATCCGCTGGTTGATCATCCTCAACTCGCGGGTTCTTTTGCCGCCACTCCTTCACCTGCTCCGAAGTGACCATCTCGTCCACTTCGATGCGATGGAACAGACGCCCTACATTCTCGCCTAGCGTCCATTTCGCGGCGACCTTGGATGTTTTCTTGGGCTGGCGCTGTTGCTTTTGTCGTGACTGGACCGACTTCTGCCGTCCGATTTTGGCTGGCTTCCGATTTGCTTTAGTGACGGAAGCCCTCCGTATGGGTAAATTCTGGGACGACGAGTACTTGGTCATCTTGGGGGATGGCCGCGAGGGCGACAATCCAGGCGGCGAAAGAACGGGGCTATCCACCATTGAGCCTCGGGGCAGCGCTGGAATCCCGGGTGACTGTACGGCCATGCTCGCCTCGTCGAGAGCCTTGTTGGTTTCTCTAATCGACTTTTCGATGTTGTCCGGCATGGTGATGATGGTTGGTAGAGAGGGTTGGAATTTCCGGGCATCGTCTGTAGCAGCGGACAATATGTGCGGGTGTTTCCCGCCACTGTGGGATAGATGCGGAGATAGCGAAGGTGATCCATTGGGGACTATGGCACAAAGATGCGGACTGCCTTTGCTTGCTGGTGTCTTGGGGGACGACCGATAATCGCAGCTTTGCAAAGAACTCGAGGTGGAATGTGGGGTATCAGGGAGAGGAGGCAAAGGGTTTGATATCAGATGGATGTTTTCGGAACGGTGAATGACCAGAATCGGCGGTGGTGGCCTCTTTGTCCTCCTCCACGTCCTGTTCTTGAGCTTTTCACTCTGTTCGTCCTGGGACGCAGGGCGGGACATTGCTTCGTTGATTGTACCAGAATCATCCGAGTCCAGGCTAGTCCGAGGTGCCTGGCGGACAAGCTTGCGGATGGTGAAGCCCGATCGTGAAAGCATTGTGGGCGGCTCCAAGTGCGATATAGGGCGGAAACGTTCGTCTGCAGGTATCTATATCTATATGCAATGACCGGCCCGTTTGTAGAAAGGTATAAAGGAAAATAACGAGAGGCTTGGGAACAAAATAACACAAAACGAAACGGCCTGATAGGAAAGTAAAGAGAAAGAATGACAATGCAACAGACAGAGACTAAGGAAATGAGGGAGCCTCCTCGTGGTGTTACATGGCAATCATTCGAGGCAGTGGCACAAACAATATGGGGGCCGTACGGATTGGGACGGAAACGAATATTGGTGTATAAGGGGGATTTGAACAAGACGTAGGAATAAGAAAGTGGATTGGGCCGGTGGTCGAGAACCTGTCGATTGGCGATTCGGGTGGGAGAGTGGACAAGATAGCCAAGGCAGTGCAGGCAAACAAGCAAGCAAGCATACAATAGCTAGCTGAACAAACTCTCTGAGGGAGGCGCGGGCGGCATGGAGTCTCGGCCGTTTGTTCGCTTGAACGGGGCGAACTTTTGGTGTGTGGGTGGGACAGAGATATATTGCAATCGAAGAGACATGAACACCGTCATCCATCGAGGCTACTCGATATCCATGTCCTTCCAGGGGTGCGTGTTGAGCCCAAGACTCGACACCCCGACCCAGACCGACCCCATCTTCTCAGATGTCTCCTAGGGTGGCGCCGGGGGTATGGTGGGCATGATTACAGTGCAGTACATTAACCTGACCTGCATCTGTGNGAGAGAGAGAGAGGGAGGGATGGCAGCTTGGGATTAGATCTTTCTTGGCATGGTTCTGAAATTTTTTGTTTGACAGATTTCCAAATTTTGTTTTCATTGGCGGTGAAACCACAAAGGTCGTTGCAGGAAGGAGAGAAGCGGGGGCGATGAGCAGATCGACATGCTGGAGAGAGACCGACAGAAGCAGAATACCATGTGACATAAAGCGCAAGATCAGTGCCCAGCCTCGCCGGTTGCGTGCTTTCGTCGCCAAAAGTGGAATGTGCGACTTATGCGGGCAGGGGTTGTGTATGGTATTTTTATCGCGAGGGGATCCACTTTGGTTGGAGACTACTATTTTGTCATACTGCGCGCAGCATTTTGGGCTGTTGTCATCATGCCCAGGGTCAAAACCTGGGCAACCGTCAGCCTGGTGATCCGGGAAACCTTGGGTTCAACTGGGGTAAAGTGTGCCCTGTGTGTTTTTGTAAATAGCCAATGCTGACTGGGGGATGGCGTCTAATCTTCCCTCATCTACATATTCAACTTGATAGTCTGTTTTTATTTTAGTATTCCCGTTCTATTTTGCTTACACATTGTTGCGTACATATTTGCCAAGTATTCTAGCATATAGTTTCGCTTCATCCAATGAAACACATCATCGTCAAGGTGCTGGCTAGGTTCCCGTGCCTACTCAGGAACGCAAAGCCCTAGAAATACCAAGAAGGATTTATCCATGATCTAAAGTCGGCCCGTTCAGTCCCTCCCCTCCCGCCGACCGACCTCCATCTACGATCGCTTACCAGCTAGCTGCCTGCCTGACCTACCTGCTTCCATAACCAAACTGTGGTGGACTTGCCGTGCCGCGCCAGATTGCTGACTGAACTGACCTGTTGCCAACCTCGGCTTGATACGGCTGCCGTGCTCCGATTCGCTGAATTAGCAGTTATCATGATATGCCCTCTTTTTTTGCTTTTTTTTTTTTCGCGCCGCATGTCTAGATCAGTTTACGTGAATCGGATCTCCACCTCCTCAAGCTCCTCTCTTCGCTTTGATGCTAACCTGCCGCATCCGGCTGCCCAAGAGACAAGCGCGGGCGCGTCTTCCCGCAAGATGACGCATATACAGCGACGTAGCTGGTTTTCTTTTTCGGCTTTGCCCTCCAGTCCTCCAGATAGCTCTCTGCGCCGCCCCCTGCACGAGCTGGAACACTGTCAAGCAGAAGTCGATATAGGGAGCAAATGGATTTTGATCGGATACAGTCGCATAAGAAACTGCCTCGGACGGCATAGACGGAAAGAGTCTTGCTCCAGTCAGCTCCCGTCAGTCATCCCCACTGGCAGGCTGACATGCAAATGTTGAGAAAATGACCGACCCCCCACTATTGACATAGCCTTCTTATATGGCCCAACTTCCCCATGGTTCTCGTTCGAGTTTCTGGTGGGTTTGTTGTACGCCCAGCTCAAAACGTTCGGCGACGTGTGTGCGATAAACGAGGGTGTTGCTGCTGTGACATGCTTTCAGTGAGACAAGATAATTTGCACTTATTACCCATGCAAATTACATGGGTTAAACAAGATGCAGTAGTGTATTTTGTTTTGATGGTCTGTCCTTGCATTGTTTGTCAGGACAAGTGTGGCGGTTCAGATTGTCATGTTCGCATCCGTCGATCCAAATGCCTTGCAGCAGCAGCATAATCGGCTCCGGCATGAGGTCAGGACAAATTCCTGGCCCCCTGCGACCCAGACCCACATCCGCAACCGTCCATCTTTGTGGGGCTAGCTAGACAACGTCGGCCCCCACAATGCCTTGGGCTGACCTTTCGCTTCACCCGTTCAAGATCCAGCATCGCCGTCAATCTCATTGGCGTATGAGCCCCACGTGACAAAGGATATCAATCCTCTTGTTCATCAAAGTATCTTGTTTCACCCCCCAGTATTGAGACCAAAGATATATCTTTTAATAATAGTGGCACGAAAAGAAAAAAAAAAAACCATAAAAAAATGCTCAGGCGCGCCCCGACAGTCATCTCCATAACAGCAGAAGACGTAGCCGCATATGAGGACCGGCAGGAACACCTGCGCCAGACGCGGCGGCAGGGATCCCGCGCCGCACCGGTGCTCAAGACGGCAACGGCAACAGCAATAACCACCACAACCCCCCAACAGCGCCAGCAATATATCCAGCAGCAGCAGCAACACCATCACCACCAACAACAACAACAACACCACCCATACACCTCAGATGACCACCTAAACCAATATGCCTCGGAAGACGAGGACATGGACGACATTGTCGGCAACGAAGATGAAGAAGAAGATGATGACGACCCAGCCCCGCCACCACCGCCGCATGCCCGCCAGCCACGACAGCCGAGGATGCTATCGCAGGAGCAGCGGGGAGGTGCGCACAGGGGAGGAGGAGGAGGAGGAGGAGGAGCAGCAGCAGCAGCAGCAGCAGCAGCAGCAGCAGGGGCCGCTGCGGCGACGACGCCCACGCCATCGCATCAGGCTGGCGGCGGTAGGGGGAGCAGTGCGCCGCAGCCGCCCGCCGCTCCCGGTGGGAGGGTGACGAGGAGCCGGGAGGAGAGGATCGGTGTAGGGGCGTCGCGGAGACGACAATGATGTGGCCTCGGTTGCAGGCGGTTGGTTTCAAACTACCCGATGATGTCGACAGAGGACGATAATTATCCACGGCTGTAAATACGGCAATTTGGTACGATCGACGGGATAGTAATTTCTTCTATACAAAAAAAAAAAAAAAAAAAAAAAAAAAGTATCAGGAGGGTATGGCTCAAAATATAATATTCTTCTTATGTACCAAACAGTATTATACATGATCAAGTACAAGAGGAGAGAGCCACCTCATCCCGTGCTGCATGCTCGTCCATACCAGCCCGGCCGAACTCTTTCCTCAGAGCACTGGCCACATTAAGCAACCTGGCGTCATCCCAGTATTGCCCGATGATCTGCATCCCACCAAAGCGACTGCTCTCATCGGTCTCTGCTTTCACATCTACGGGTAGACTAATGGCAGGCAGCCCGGCTAGACTGGCCGGCACAGTAAACACATCGTTTGTGGCCGAGTCCAGGCTCGTCTGGGCCAATGCCTCGTCCAGTGTGGGCGCTGGCGTCGGTGCAGTTGGCGACAGAATGAAATCAACCCCGGCCGGCCCGCGCTTGTTGACAAGGGGCACATCCTCGTGCAAATCCGCCAAGTCGACTTGCTCACCTTCCTCCCCGAACCCTTCCTCGGTGGGCTCCTTGTCGACAAGTGGATTGTCGAGCAGGAAAGCTCGGTCAAAATCGCCCCTGACGAGCCGACGCACCTTTTGGGCCTGGACAAAGTAGTTGTCCATCGCTTCGGAGCTTAGGCTGTAGGCACCTAAAAGAATCCTGCGCTTGACCTCGTCGCCGAATCCGGCGCCACGAGCAGCCGAATACAAGACGCCCTCCTCTTCCGACTCTGGACCAGGGTTTCCGTAGCGTACGCCGTCATACTTTGCCAGATTCGACGACGCCTCAGCCGGGGCAAGCACGTAGTACGCCGATAGAGCATGGCGCGTCGTTGGCAACGACACCGGCACCACATTTGCCCCGAGGCTTTGCAGCAAGGCCGCGGCTCCTTCCCATGCTTCCCTTATCGACGCGTCGAGCTCCAAGATGTTATACTCTAGCGGAATGCCAAATGTCAATCTTTCCCAGCTGACTTTTGCACCTTGCCCCTCGTATCCGGTCCTGCCACGCGCGCAACGCAACCTCGCCGCGACAGACAAGCTGGTCGGGTCCTTGTCGTCATGTTGCGCCCACAGCCCCTTCGCCACCACCAGGTCCCGTATCCTCTCCACGGACCGCGTTAGGACCCCCACGGTGTCGAGGCTGTTGGCATAAGGCACGACGCCGTAACGTGAGAGCATGCCGTAGCTGGGCTTGAACCCGACGACGCCGTTGTAGGCGGCTGGCAGCCGCACACTGCCGCCCGTGTCCGTCCCGAGCGCGACCTCGGCCTCGCCGACCGCCACCGCCACGGCGCTGCCGCCGGAGCTCCCGCCCGCCGAGCGACCGGCCGGGTTGGCGACGGGGCCGTGAGCCGAGTGCGTGCTGTGGGTGCCCATGCCAAACTCGTCGAGGTTCGTGGTGCCGATGACGCGCGCGCCCTGGCTGCGCAGCTGCCGAACGACGGTCGCTTCATAGGGCGACGTGTATTCGCGGAGGATATTGGAGGCGCATGTTGTCGGGTGTGCCTGCGTTGCGATGTTGTCTTTTACGGCGAGTGTGAAGGTGCTCTGGGGTGGTGGTTCGGCCTCGGACGCTTGACCTACAGCCAAGATCAGAAACGCCCGGATCACTAATGATTATGGTCATCGAGGCAAATGAATGGCAACTTACTGACCTTTGAAGACAAAGTGGTTGAGATGCACCGTTCGCCGTGGAATGTGGGACGTGTATTTTGCCGTCGCTCGATCGCTTGGGGCTACATGGCTACGGCCAAGACGCAGGCCGAGCCGCCTGCCATGAACAAGCATATAGGACCTCTAGACCACCAGGAATTGGATTGGGCGATTACTGGTCGCTTGCTGCTGTGATTGTTCGGTCCGTGGTTGTCAATTGATTTGCTGCGAAATTGTAGTTGTGGGATCTTACTTCTGGCTGGGAAACTTTTAACCTGGAGATTCTGTTTGCAGCCAAATTTGCCCTCTTGCGGGACTTCCTTTCTGGGCAATCGCTAGTTCATTCTGACACTTTACCATCTCAATACATGAGCCACCAATCCGATTTCACTTGATATTAAGCGCGATGCAGCAAGTCAATATGTCATAATATATATGGTTCAACTATAGTAAACGGACAGAATTGTCCAGTGCTATGTTACGTTTTAGAGATTACATATGTCACACTCGGTATCAAAAGTAAATTCATCCAGCGAACCCTCAAGGCTTCTTAGTCCCGTTTAGGTGCCACTCAAATACCTTCTCAAATACCTCCTTCCCATTGCCCTCAATCGTCTCCCCGTGACACGGCACAATCGTGACGAAATCCCACTCGTTGATCCTCTGCACGCTCTTGTTGAAACCTTCGCGGTCCTTGGAGCTTATGGCGTACCACAGGAATCGCTTGATGCCCATGGCATCCCCGGCCGTCGTATTCACGCTCGTAAAGAACCTGTTGAGCAGGCCGTTCTTGGGCTTGGCCGCCTCGGGCACCCGCGAGTACTGCTCGATGGCCGGCAGATTGAAGAGCATGTCTGCCTGGATGAGCACCCGATCGGGCCGGTACAGGAACACGAGCTCCTTGTTCGGGTGCGCATCGACAAACTCGTACGTAAAATCGGCGTCGAACTCGGGCGTCACCGTCTGCTTGCCCTTCTCCGCCTTGGTGAAGACGGTGTGGAACGCCTCCTTGCCGATCCTCTCGTCGTTGTGCACCTTGGCGCGCTTCTCAGGTAGTCCTTCGGGACCCAGGATGTGCGCATCCGGGTACTCCTTCTTCCAATCCGAGACGAAAATGTGGTGCTCAATGTCGGTGGCTACTATATACTGCAGCTTACCACCCATCTCGGCCACTTTGGTTTTGACATCTGGCGTCAAGGCCACGGGAGAGAAGACAGCGAGCGACCCAGATGTGAGTCGGACTGTTTTTGAAGAGTTAGCAACTTGACACGAATTTCTTGGCGACATTGACTGCAAGTAGTTAGTGCCTCCTCGGCTGAGGGGGGTGCGCACCTATTGTCCCCCTGCCTCCAATGTCAAAATGCCCGAATCTTTTGAACGGTACAGACATTGTCACAACGTTTGGAGTGATGTTACGAATCACCATCACCTCGGCGGGGTTGTCAGGGATGAGCTTTGACGACATGGTGCCGACGCTGTAATAGTAGACGATTCCAAGCGCTCCAAGGGAGGCTGTCGTTATCCGGAGAAGACGGCGGTTTCTGGATCCGCTGCCAGGTAGTGTGGCACGGGTAGACTGCTGTCGACAAGCGACTGGAAATATGAGTTTTGATGCAGAAGGCTTCAGCTGTACTCGGTGTGCAGTAAGTGATGATCGATAAATGAGTCTTGTCGACGGTGCTCGCATGGCCGCAGTAACATGGGAGATTCACCAAGAATCAAAGGGAAAAGGGAAACTCGACAGGCCGCGCAGTAGCACTAATATTATAGGATTTTTATTTAGGCACCACCTTTGTTGTTATTATTGTACTCATCATTCGGGGTTGCCCTCATTCTAGGAAATACCGCCTCGGCTCCGTGAATCACGTTGGTGGAGCCCTGCCTTTCGAATTCCAAATCTTTTGGGATGAGTGAGCATGGAACTCGATACCCATTGATTGCGTGACATCATTCTGCTGTCAAACAGGTGGTTTTAGGGGTGCTGTGCACGGTGTTTATTCATGTGATATTTACTCAGCACTGTGCAGTCGATCGATTTGCAATCTTTCTTCCCTTTCTATTTCCACACCAATCCTCGTCTAAACCCGATTGGTTGTTGCCCTAGTTATCTGCTAACGTACCTAATTACCACTTGACTCTTAAAAAAAAAAAAGTATTACGAAGCCCGACCTCTCGGTAATTTCTACAAACCCGAGATGCGAGATCCAAAAGGAAAACACTAGAAAAACATAAACAATGACAGACTCGGAGAAATGAGGCAGTGTGCGTGTACGTGGGTGACATGCAACCCTTAGCCAGACCTCTTTTCACCACGGCAAAACCACAATCAACATTATAAACAATATCCTAAAGCAGCTTCTCGTGACATTTATCCTCAGACAAACGCATCGCCGGCATCCTTACTGCTCGTCATCCGCCTCCGCCTGCTGCTTAGGAACAAATCAACCATCCTCCTACTGGCTGTTGCCGTGGTCTTCTCGTGTCTAACGCCAGACTTTGCTGCCGTCTGCTGTGCCATGTCGTCCAGGCCCGACTTTTCCGGACTCGCAGCGTCAACTGCAGCGGTTCGCCTTCTTACTAACTTGACAGATACTGGAGCCTGCGGTCGGCAGGGGGATCCGTCCCCGCTGGTACGTGTACGATAGAGTGATCGAGCTCGCGCCAACCCTGACTTTGCCCGGGTCGGCGTTCGTGGTGCCTGGTTCTCTGCCAACTTGCTCGACGTTGCCTGTCCGTGGTAGGATGGTGCCCGAGTTGCGTTGTGCTGCACCTCGCCCAGTGGCGTCGTCTGCTTCTCATCCGCCGCTGTCGTCTGTTCTGCGTGCACCGATTTGTCATGTTCGGTCAGGGGTTTGTTGTCATCTTCATCAGCGTGCGCGTAATCCGCATCATCATAGATCTGTGTCGCCTCCCGTCTATGGCCCTGCGCCGAGTGCCCAAAGTATGACGAAACAGGTTCATTGCTATGGACGGGCGAAGGCTGCATCTCCAACTTGCTCACATTGGCCGCGAGCCAAGTCTTCCAGTCGATAGACTCGGACGAGGTCGCCATATTGCGCCTGGACAAGTGCGGTGCAGTTTTTGACACCTTCCCTGATTCATCGTCTCCATTCACTGCCTCTCTGGCTGTGTCGGATCCGGAAATGTTTGATTGGTCGTTGTTCTCATCTCCAGAATAGACACTCTCGGAATACTCAGCATTTTCGTCCACGTTCCATGGCTGCCCGGACATGATAGAGCTAGGCAGTTTCAGGGATTCGACTGACCTGGCCAGCGGTGACGGTTGCACACCATGCGCCGCTGCTGCCGCTGCCGCTAATGCCGCCTTGTTGCTTTCCTTCAGAGCCCGACGATACGGAGATGTTGTCCTAAACAGATAGCATGTAGGGCTGCCAAAGAATGCAGAGCTCCTGTTCGACCTCGGCATCCCTAGACTGGGCAGATCGGGGGTGGAGCAGCGTGATTCGTGCCGCTTTGGCTTGGTTTCAGATGCCGCCGACTCCAGTGATGATATCGATGCGGTCCAACGGTTAGCCACCTTGGCCGAGCTGTCGAGCTTGGAGGTTACCGGAGCGGTGGTTTGACAGTGCTCTAGCGTCTCTGTCGAAGCTGTCACACATCTGATTGTGCCGCCCTCCGGCTCACCAACAGTTGAATATATGCTGTTCACTGACATCTCTGCTCGGTTTTCTCTGCCATTATGGGTTCCAGAGGTATCATCGCTGGCCTTGGACCCAGCCTCGGCCAACTTCTGCCTTTCTGCAAGTCGCTTGGCGAGGGCCGAGTATACACGCCTATCTTCGGCAGGCTCGGCACTGAGAGTGTGTCTATCTCCTGGTGAAGACACCGAAGCCACACCTGCAGCGTTCTCCGTGATCACGGAGAGTCGTTGCTGCTGCCAATCACTCCAAGCTTGTTGCTGGCTCGCAACAGTCGAATGGCCAGTACTTCCCCAGCTGGTTGCTCTTGAGATATCATCCGAGGCCGTCATCCGGCATTCACTTTGCAGACTGGCCAAGCTGCCCTTGCGTGACCGGATCAATTGCTCTTGAACGACAGTTTGAACAGTAGGTACTCTTGATGATACTTGAGAAAGAGTTCCCTCCTCTTGCATACTTCTGACACCCAGGCTCAGACTCGTACGAACAGAGCCGGCTGCGTTGGATGCAGCGTCTTGCTGCTGCTCGGCTTCAGTTGCCTTCTCGAATGCCTCAACACCAACAGCCTTCCCATGGTCCTTACTGCGTCGGCCAAACAGTGTCTTGATCCTTGACTTCAGGGTCTGAGAAGCTCTTCTCGCTTTCCCTGTCAAGCTTGAATTTCTGGATCGCCGCGATCCAATTTCCGCGCGAATAATTGCGGACTGGATGCTTTCATCAGGGCCGTCTCGCATTGACATACGCATGGAGCGTCGGCCGGATCCAATTGACCGTATACTGCCAGAACGAAACAACATGGAAGGGGCAACTCTGAGCCGTCCTGAGATGGTGGTTCGTTGCGAGTAGATACTTGGTGCTTCTGCATGGTTCGCGGTCTCTTTGTGGCTTGAAGCCATGCTGATAACCGAGTCATTTTGCGAATTCTCCCGCCTTGACGACGGTAGAAAACTCATAGACTTGGGAGCACGTAAGCTCAGGGCTGAAGTATCATTGGTTTCGTTGGATCTGCGAGCAGACGATGACTGAGGCGAGTCACTCCGGATCTGGACTCGAGCCTGACTCGAACATTTGATGCTTGACGTACGCTCTGGACGTGCCGGACCTAATTCGCCCGCACCAGATATCATGGATTTGGACCTTCGCAAACCAAGCTTGGAGGTCAGATCGGAGACAAAAGGCTCATCCGATGATGGAACCATATCGCCCTCGTGTGGTGGTCTCATATTTTCCTTGTTGCGGACTTCTCCACGCTCCTTACCGCCCCTCGAGGGACCCAATCCACCACGCATATCTGATTGATGGCTTCCCGTCCTCTCAATATCACTACCGTCGTCTCTGTCTGGGACAAATCTTACGCTTTGCTGTCTCCTCAACCCCTCGCGGATCGAATTCGCCCGCCTCGGGACTGAATCCGGAAACAGCGGCGCGTCAGCGACCTTGTTGCGCTGTTGACTGCGAACAAAGGCTTCTGTGGCCGCTGCATGGGCATCCCGTCGGGCATCCTCAACTTCAATATGCTCGAGATGCACGCCACCGGGGCGAGTGGGCGATGTCGATTTGCGTTGCTTGATATCCGGCCGGGACTTTGATGAGTGTCTCCGAAGCATTTTGAAAGATTCTAGTGCTGGGGATTTAACAGGAAAGCGTCGAAGGAGACAGGACGGTTCTTGTCTTTGACCATGAGACGATCCAAGGGTGAAGGGGAATGATACCAAGAGGCGATGCAGTGAGAATAGCGCAAATGAATGAAAAATGGACTAAAAGGATCTATATCTCGTTCGAGCTGGGGCTTCTTCACTGCTCTGGTTATGGGCTCCAAAGAAGAATGGGTGAACGATGGCACGAGAACTGGAAGACATTCCCAACATCCTCATTCCTCGGTTGAGCCCAGTCCACCCGGTTTCTAACCCAAAGAATGCCGCGGAAACACATCATGAGAAGGAGCAGAGCAAGATGTCGGTGGTGATGAGAGCTTAGGCAGGTGGCTATCAAAATTTTTGTACAATCGCCCGATGTTTAAAGTGTAGGCGGTCTTATTGTTTGGTGTGGCAGGCCCAGCCCGACCTAGACCCCTCAGCAAAAGAAGAAGGGATGCACCTTCCAGCAGGATGAATAGAGTTGGGATCTCCTCATTTAGGAATAGAAAGCGCCACCGCTACCTGAACTGAAAACAACCAACAAGGAAAGGAGCCTATTCCATACCACCTACCTTACCCACCCGGGAACGACAAACTCTGTTGTCATAGAATACCACTAGCACGTGTTACACCTCTTGATAAAAATGCCCACTTTGGGTTCCTGGATCAAAGAGGTCGACGTAGGGCAGATTGTTACAGGAGACTGGCTTCAAATTCAAATACCGCTAGGAAATATATACCTTGAACAGAATACGGTTTGCCCTGGTGTCCCCCCCCCNNTTATCCATGCATACACCTTCCCCCTCCTCTCGCCCTCTTCATTATCCAAGATCCTCAGTTGAATAATTACCCATAACCAAGCACAGGTTCACCAGCCATCACCGACCTCCTCCCCTGTCGATCGAGCAGATTTTACTGATCATCCTCCTCCTCAACCTCTTCGGCCCGCTTGACCTGAGGATTTCTGACGCTACGCCTCTTGGGAGCAGTGTCCTTGACGCACACCTTGTCAACGTCGTTGTTGCCGCACCGGGCCGGGAGCAGACAGCAGTTGGGTCCCGGCGAGTTAGCCGGCTCTGTAAAGATCTCGGCGTTCTTGGCGTTACGGCGGCCCGTGGATTTGCATGTCGGTCCGTTGGGGAAGCCGCAGCTGTTTCGATTTGGTTTCTTGGTTAGTGTCTGGTTGCTTTCTCCAGGTAATTTTTTTTCCTTCTTTTTCTCTTTCTGTTTGTCTCTTCCACATCTCCACGCAAGCGACGTAAAATATCAACAATCAACTCTGCATTACATACTTCCCCTTCTCTCCAGTGCGCGCCTGGGCAGACACGGTGGCGGCCAAGAAGAGTGTGATGGCGACGCTGAAGAACTTCATATTGCAGACGGTTGTGGATTGTGTCGGGAGATGGGAATATATGGAATTGGTTTTGGGTTGTACAGATGTTGCTACGCTGTTCAACAACGATGCTTGATATGTGGGAAAAGAATCAAAAGAGCTGCACCGCAGTATAACCGCCAGGGAAACTATGATCGTGTTCTTGGTATATGGTAGACAGAAACAAAGCAGACCAAGCTGTTCAGTAAAACGAAAATCATGCCCGCGAGGTAAAGGTCTTCTTATAATAGAGAGTTAGTCCACATCCCCCCTGTACCAGGTCTATTTGTAGATTGTTCATTTAGCTTCTCTCTTTACCAGTATGCCGACATTGGTTGCATCGAATAGCCTGAACGGGCCCTTGTGATATTGTGGAGCAGAAACATCTCAATATGGTAGTTCTGTTAACATAAACATATTTACAGTGGGCCTGAAGCAACAAATCTGTGGCATGCAGGCTTGTCCAGGGTCCAGACTTGAATCACGCAGGAGTATTGACAAATCATATCTCGTTTCAGGATGCGCAACCAGTTACTGGGTGCTCAGGAGACGTACTCTAAATGCCAAATAGTACACTGTGTCCTGCCTAATCGTACGTGCTGATCGTATAAACAGATCGTGGACCAAGCCTCAGCATACTGGGATCATTCGAACGCCAAGCCACAACACCCAGTTTCGAGCTATTTTAAACAAAGTGATGAAACCAAAGAAACAATGAATCGCAAGTGCCAACGAGCAATGTTGTATATTCCAATGAAGAGCAAGAGTAACCTAGGTTCTAATCATCATTTATCTTTCATCGCGTGTTCCTCCCATTCAACCACTGTTGTGAGAAAATGACAAAGGAAATCTTGACGAGGCAATGATTCGAGCAATCCATCTTTGGTGTATTAAAAATCAAATCACACATGCACTACATATGAAACAAAAAGCAGCTGTGCTCCGATTCCAGCAGACATCTTACACGCGAGCCTCGCTGAAGAAGTGCTTAATCTCCTCATCAACAGCCTGGTGGATCTTCTCCGACAGCTTTTCAGCCTTGCCGGTCATGGAGGAAGCCTCCTTCACGACCTTGCCAGAGATGACGCGAAAGTCATGCTCGATAGCCTTCTCAAGCTCGGAGACCGAGTCGAGAAGAGAGCTTGACTTGTCAGCCTGGGCCTTGGCCTTGTAGCCGCCCTTGCTAACGATGGCCGAGTAGTTGCTGCAACCGCCGCCATTCCAGGCAAGCAAGTTGGGGGTGTCCTTGGGAATGTCGGAGAGAATTCCGACGGTGGCAACCTTGATGAGGTCGGCCTTGAGCTTCTCAGGGGTGATGGTGGCAAGCGAGTACTCCGAGTCGGAAGCGGGCTGGAGGGACAGGTAGTAGGCCAGGAGACCAGCAATGTGGGGGGAAGCCATCGAGGTGCCAGAAATGGTGTTGATGGCGGTCTTGCTGCCGATCCAGGTGGACTGGATGTTCAGGCCGGGGGCAAAGATGTCAGTGCACTTGCCCCAGTTGGAGAAGTAGGCACGGCTGTCATCAAGAGCCGAAGCACCAACGGTGACGGCCTTGGCGGCAGCGGCGGGAGAGTAGTTGCATGCGTCGGCGTTGTCGTTACCGGCAGCGACGGCGAAGTGGATACCAGCATCGACGGCAGCGTTGACGGCAGCGTCAAGCAGCGTGGTCTTGCCACCACCCAGAGACATGTTGGCAACGGAGCCCTTGAAGCCCTTGCGCTTGCCATCCTTGGCGGCGCTGACCTGAGCCTTGTGGCTCTTAGCGGCAAAGTCGACTCCAGCAATGACGTCCGACATGGTACCAGAGCCGTTGGACTTGAGGACCTTGACAGCGTAGACCTGAGCCTTCTTGGCGACACCGTACTTCTTGCCGGCGACGGTGCCAGAGCAGTGAGTGCCGTGACCGTTGCCGTCAACATCCTCGTCGTTGGCAGGGATGGTCTTGCCCCAGTGGGCGCGGCCCTCAAAGTCAACGTGGTCGATGTTGGTGCCAGTGTCGATAACGTAAGCATCAACACCCTCACCACCCTCGGCAGAGTAGAGGTACTTGTTGTAAGTCGAGAAGGAAAGCGAATCGCGGTGCGAGACACGCGACAGACCCCAAGGGGCACCCTTCTCAATGTCAGGGCTGCAGTCGTCCTTCTTGACCTCCTCATATCTCATGGTGTGGACGATGGTGTCGCGCTCAATGGCCTCAACCTGTTTGATGACGAAATGATCAGCTACTGGTCCGAGCCAAAACAAGACTGGTTTCTCGGGTTGCCAGCTAATGACGATCGGTGAAGATGATACTTACATCAGGATGCCTCCGGACCTTCTCAATTGTCTCCTCGTCAAAGTGACCGGCATAGCCGAGGAAGCCGCTGCCGACGTTGTAGGTGTGCTTGAGGCCAGTGAAGGCTTCGTTCACAGAGTCGAAAAGACCCCTCTTGCGAAGCTCAATCCTCTCGTCTTCACGTTCACCGTGAACCTTCTGGATCCACATATGGTGGTCTGCAGCAGACTTGTGGTCGACATGCTTCTTGAACTTGATAATGTAGGCGTTGGGAATTGCCTCGGCGTTGGAAGATGACAGGATCGGGGCAGCGCCGTCGTGGATGGTCTCGACGCTGGCTGTGGGCGCCGCGACGGCACAGGCGGCCAAAGAAAGGAGAAGGACGCTCTTCATGATGAAATTGTCAAATGGATAGTGGATAGAAAAGGATGAAAAGTAGATATCGTGGGGGCGATGACTGTGTCTGTCTGCCTGCGACTAAACAACAAGAAGAAATATGAAAGGGAATGAGGCGAAGCCAGCAACGCAACGAAATAACCTCACTCAACAGCACGCTGCAATCCCAGCGTGCGTTCTTAGAAAAGCCTGCAACGGGACGATCCGATGGCAGGCGAGATGGGGCGATTCCAGTTGGTTTGAGATGTTGATGGAAGGGATGAGGGGAAAGAGGAAGAGGTCGAGAAGAGAGGCGAAGGTGGATAGATAAGTGGTTTAGAAGTCGCTTTAGCTCTGACCAGGCGAGATGCTATGTCAGCCGGTCCGCAGCCGGAGCACTACCACAACCACCACTTGGTAGAGAGCTCCACCAGCCGTTGCTCCTGTGACGCATCTGAGTGTTGGGGGGTGGATCCCTCCCCCAGCTTGCCCGACAGGCTAGCAGTAACCTCTATGGCCTGTGCACCTCGTATGTGTGGCTGCCACTGGCTGGATCAGCATCTCTGAATCCCAGGCGGAACTAGGGAAGGTGGCCGCCGGCTTCAGCGGGGGCTGCGGGGGTAACATGACCAATGATAGCCATCGAGTCAGTTATCGCCCCCATTTTTTCTTCTCTATGTAAGAAACATTGACGTACTTCCCAGGCACTTTGCTCCGTACGGTACCTTGAGACCCTGCACGGGCAAGACATGGAGACAAGGGAGCTTGGGAGGTAGCCTGGACTGAACGCCATGTAAGGTACGTTCATTGGCAAGGTTGGCAAGGGTTGATAGGTACAATGTGCGAGTCACCAGCAGCTGACCCCAGGTTGCGCAAGCTTGCTTGCCTGCCTTTTGCCAATCCCTAATTAGGTGTGTAGAGAGCTAGCTAATAATTACCTTACCTACCTACCAAAGGTACCTTTGGGCAAAGTTATCTACCACACACCATTGCTCAAAGTAGTCAATAGATAGCACTGTGTACACTTCCCAGGCAGCCATCACAGGACGCGTTCTGGAGGCCAGGAAAAAAAAAAAAAAAAAAAAAGGAGAGCTCAGCAGGCGCTCAATGCACTGTAGATGCCATAGATTGCGAGGTCTGTCTCTGTCAAAAGACGTTGCTTGTAGTCTCAGTTGTTGTCGTCTCGCCGTCTCCAGGTGGTGATTTGTCGCGGTGGCGTAGCGCGGCGTGGCGGGTACGCGTAGGCGGGCAATGCGATGGTTGGAGAATAAACTGCTCGCCCATCAATCAAGCTCACTGTTCGCCCGTCTGTTATTTGATTGTTTCAGAGCTGGGCTTGAGCACTTGACAGCACAATAGGGGGGGCAAATTTGATTGAATGAACTTTCCAAGTCATGTGGAAGTGCTGCATTCAGCAACTGCAAATGCACATCCCATGCTAGACATCGAATCTTTGGAAACCTCAAGGATCCCTATGAAAGTCAAAATCAAGTTGGCACACATATAGTACAGGCAATTTTAACTCCAAACTACGGTATTGCCACCAGCACTGATAAGGGAACTAGTCAGACTGGACGCCACCTCTACTCGCTGACTCGCATAGTGGTGTGCTGTGATAGCGTTGTTGATAGCTCGCGTGCCCACTCGCGTGATCCAATGGCGAAAGCTGCAAGAGGGGTTGTCTCGGTGGATTTGCAAACCTATAGCAACCGAGGAATAGAGGTCGGATTCGGGGGGAGCTCGCAAGCCTGCATTGATTGCCTCGCACTCAAGTTGCTGCTTGCCAAGCCACCGAGCGCCCA
This sequence comes from Pyricularia pennisetigena, assembly GCF_004337985.1. Lineage (NCBI taxonomy): Eukaryota > Fungi > Ascomycota > Sordariomycetes > Magnaporthales > Pyriculariaceae > Pyricularia > Pyricularia pennisetigena. The sequence continues at coordinate 270,652 of NW_021940918.1, forward strand.
TTGCGGCTTGACAGGACTCGTTTGATTACTGCGTCAGAATTTAGCTGTGACCCCGACAACCTAGCATGCCGACAATGATGTAATTTGCAGCATATAAACAGAATGAAAAGCGCAATTGTATGAATCCGTAAAGATCGCCATTTTGTTTCCCCTCGGCCCCGGATTGTGAATAGCTAGGCTAGAGCGGAAGGCCTCAGTCATATTGGACAGGGTGGTACTGGTAAATTGATGGCCTGCAAGGTTGCTAGGGCCAAGGCTCTCAAATGACCAACCCTCTGTCACCTGCCAGGGGTTCAGGGATGATGAATGTGCTCACTGTATGGGCAGCTGAGCTTCGGGCAAAGGAAGGCTTGGGGGCGATTTGGAATGGATGGCGAAGCTGCAGGCAAGCGGGTACGTACAATTGAGAGAAATGTTTTTTTTTTTTTTTTTTTTGCCGATGCATTGAACGCCTGGAGTTGGGAATCAGATACATAAGCTGCATGGTAGGTATTATTAGTATTACTCGGTAGCCGCATCGGCTTCTTGCTTCATGTGTAGATCTACCTAGCTATCCACCCACTTGGGTGCTTGAATGCTCACCGAAATATCGAGGCACCTACCTAATTATGGGCTTTATTGAGTAAAAGAAGGGTTAGAAGTCCAACACTCGGCGTTATTATATGTTGGCCTTTTTTTTTTCGAAAGAGATCCGGAGTGGTTCTATTGCCGACCGGCGCTAGACTAAGAAAATGGGGCGATGTTTTTCACTTGAGGCTGTAGCGGCACTCGGAGCAAGTTGCGACTGGGTGAGACTGTGAGAAAGGTGGGGGGTTTTAGATCTATCTGTTGCTTCCTGGCTCAATCAGGGCTTGCCGGTAAGCAGTCCATTGACAGGAAGATAAAAACAGAGTCCAGAAGCAGCAGCCCAACTATCGAGCCAACAAGCATCAGTCAGTACCAGCGGTAAGGCACCCAGGTATCTACTACCTACTTGAGCGAACCAAGAACCAATACCCGCCTTGTACTACGTGGTTCTTGGCTCCATTTCAGTTAGATCCAACCCGATTTTGCTTTTTCGGTCGAGGAAAAAAAAAGCCCCATAACCCATAGCATCGTCCAATGACGGCTGAACACTAGCTCTCGACACCACTCGACCCGATTCATGATTTTTTAAAAGCTGGAGTATTCCGTAGCATCCAGGCTACTAGACCTAGTCTAGTGCACTTCGGCACCCGCCTATTCACCGAAACACAACAAAGGAGACCAACCCGAAGACGGGGGGTGCGAGGGTATTGCGTTTTACCGTATCCGCTCGTATCGCAGTGAGGTCGAGGCAGTAAAGTGCAGTGCAGTGCAGTGTGGTACAGTACACTACAGTTCACCTGGGGTGCCGCCAACAATACTCCCTTCCCTCTAGCTGGTGCTTGTCATCTACACGCCCTGCGCCGCACCGACAGAGTGTGCCAATCCTAGTCTGACGGCAGATCAGAAAGCCAGCCAGACCGTTGGAATTCTTGTTGACTAAACTTACTGCTCCCATAAACCCCAAGTTACACAACACACACGTCCCCTATATACCTGCCGTACGTACCTTGCATATCTCATCTTGGGTACATATGGATTCGGAGGTAAAACCACCCATTATCGCTCCACTTGGATCTGCGTCTGGTCTCGAGGGGACCGGATCTGGCGAAAGAGACACTGGTGACGTGGTTGTTAAGCGGAGAGCCCCCATTGCTTGCAAAAGGTTTGTTTGTTTTTATTCATTATTTTTTTAAACCTTTTTTTTTTTCCTTCTTTAATTGTATTGTTACAACCTCTTGACATTTTTGAATATCCATCAGATGGGGTGGTTCAACCTACCTGCCATAAACACAAGTCTTTAGCAAGGATTGCTTGCAGGACGGTACTTTGGGGTTTCGCCGCCCAACTGACACAAACAGCCTTGATATATTGGATGACTGACTTGCATCATCTCAAATTGATCTCCAGATGTCGCCGTATGAGGAGCAAGTGTATTCATGACAAGAAACCTCCGTGCAAATCATGCAAAGATGCCGGCCTCGGCGCTGACTTATGGTAAGCTTTTTTTTTTTTTTTTTTTTTTTTTTTTTTTTTTTTTTTNTTTTTTCACGAACTTTAGTTCAAAATTCTGTTTCCCTCAAGCGCGGTGAAGCGAGAAGGGACGAAAAAAAGGACCTTGGGTTATCATAAGGCAGGCTGGCACCTCGAGGTGTATCATAGGTACATAGGTTACCTTGCCTACGTATGCGGTACACACCAAATACCCAGACCTGCTCTGGTTTCGTGTACCAGCAGCAAGGACGATGGGCCTTTCATCTCATTGTCATCCGTCCAAAGTTGTTTATCCTCATACATACATACCATCCACGAGCCTTAGTCCTCACACATTCGCTGCAGTATATTTCCTGTACGAGGTCAACCCGACAAGGACCGTGAGTACCGTCACCCGCGCACCAAGGCTGAGAAGGGTGCTGTCCGGGCCAATGCCCGGCCCCGCGGCGGGGCTGACTCTTCGATTACATCGGCCCCGCCATCTTCGGCATCTGGGCATCTTGCCCTCGGCAGACAGCTTGGATGCTCCGAGGATGACGACCCATGGCAGGTCCTTCCGGCCCTGCCGGAGATAATGGAAGCCGTCACCAGTTTCGTCCACCACTATTTCCAGCTTGGCTTTATCCCTAAGCAGATGTTTATGGAGAGGCTAAGAACGGATCACCGGTCTATCAGTCCCTTTCTCCTGTTGGGAATAATTAGCATATCAGCCCGCTTCACGCCCTCCTTGATTAAGCAGTACCGTACTGGCATCGAAGCCTCCGAGGCATACATAGCAAGTGCGTCTCGGCTTGCTCTGAAGCTACTGTACGACAAACCCTCCTTGCAAACATGTCAAGGCTTCTACCTCCTGAGCATTGCTCAACAAGGAAGCGGGCTCAAGAACGCCAGCTTTGTAGGTTCAGCAACATCCACGTATTTTCTCACTCTGATCTTCACCTCCATGCTAACAGGAAATCGACTATCCCCAATTTTCACCAGCTGAACCTCGGCATTGCCATGCGCATGGCTGCTCTTATGCAACTCCACCGTGAGGATACCTACCACACAGAGAACCCAACAAAGGAGTGGATTGTCAATGCAGAGTCTGCTCGGCGAACCCTGGTATGTCACTCCAACACGAAAAATGGACGGATCGGTGGTCAAGTAGCCAAGCTGGCTCCCTTGCTAACCAAGATCCCGTGTAACGGCCGTCGCCAATGTCAGTGGATGTTGCATAGTCAGGACAACCTGCATTCAGGTCCCTCGTCACCAGTTTCCATGGCAACAAGTGACATTACTGCGCTTCTCCCCTGCAACGAAGAGGATTTTGCGAATGGCTGCGTGCCCAAGGCGAGAGCAGCGCTGGCCGACACCCCTCCCGCAAAGGCAAACCCGAGTTTAACAACACATAAATCACGATCATTGTTTGCCAGTCTCATCCAGGCGCACTATTTCTGGGGCAAAATCTCTCGCAGGGCTGTATCTCAGGACAACGAGTCGTCCCCCTGGCATGAAGACAGTGACTATGCCAAAAGGGTCAGGGAGCTCAATGCCTGGGAGGAAAGTCTACCCGATGACCATCAGTTCAGCTGTATGCTGCTGAAAGGCTACAAAGTAGACGGCCTAGATCTAGCATACCTGGCTGTCACAATGGTCGTGCGACTCTGCAACATTGTTCTGCGAAAGCCTTACATGCACATGATGCTCCCCGGCAAAAGTGACAACAATCGCTCACATTTCTGGACCACGATGTCGCTGGAGCTGTTTACGAATGTCCACCTCCTATATGAGCAAATAGAGGCCAAGTTCAAGGATCGAGGTCCGAATGATGGAACTGGTGCGCAGATTATGGTAAGTCTTGTATTCGCACGCGAACAACATTTCGGTGTCACGCTAACTGACTTTCCCAGGCATTCTGTATATACAGCTGCGGAATCTTATCCGCGCACCTTTGTAAAAATCCTAGCAGTATGTTGGAACACACCACCATGTTTTGTACCAACGTCGTACTAACAAACATGGTGACAGTTTGCCCTAATCCCATGATCGCCAAGATGGCACCTACTATGCTATCACGGTGCCTGGACATCCTTGTCGAAAGCCAGGCGACTTGGCCTTTGGCCACTAACTGGCGTATCGGGCTCGAGAGCTTCGCTCGTGGTCAGAAAAGCTCTACCAGCAAGGACGGCTCCATGGCCGATGGAGTAAGTTTGCTTCGCTGTGACCCCGTATAGTTTTTCCGTCTGCACTCGCTGATCACATTGATTACAAAATCCGCAGAAAGATCCGATACCTCAGCCTCTGCAGCACATCAGCGCGACATCATCACCCGTTGAAAAGAAACCATTCCGATCAGAAGATCCAAGTCCGGCACTCTCCAAAGGTCATGCGCCACACAAGGATCCTCATCACGAACTTCACCCGATGCCAAACGCTTACATTGAGCCAGCTTCGAGGTTCACTGCAATCAACGCACAGTCTTCCCACTTTCAAAGCCAGCATCAACAGCCGCAACACCATCAACACAACCACGATCACCAACAACAGCATCATCAACACCACCACCATCAACACCGACCTATGCAAGATCATCACTCGCATCACTTGTCTCAGCAACAGCAGCAGCAAATGCCACCACAGCACCACCCTGCCGGAGGCGCCCGTGAGTCTCATCCCAACGGTATAAACCTTCTCCTCGAAGTCCTCGAGACGCATCCAAACCCCATAGGCGGTGCTGGGGGTCCCACTTCCTCGGCAACAGTCGGCCACTTCGCGGGTATGGGCAGTGCGCCCCCTCACCACCATCCGCAGCACGACATGGCCTACTATTCGCACACAGACGGTTACACGGACTCATTAATGTCCTACATCAGCGAGAACCAGGCCCATGCTTGGGTTCCACCGGGCGCTCTGTACAGCTATGTTAATGTCAGTGAGGGTATGTGAACCTGGGATGATTCGTCCAGGCGTTGGCGAAGGTCGGTTTGTTTCCATCCTGATGGCAACTTGTGAGGATTTTGCCCGTGGTAACGTGACAGGACCTGGATGAAAGCCATAATCACATGCCGGACCCTGGTTTTTACCCTCTCTTGCTTTCTTTTTCAGGCATCATCGCGGTATAAAAAGAATTTTTGGTTAATAGTATATGAAGATTCACCAAAGGCGCGCTGGCTGTTATGGAATTGGCGTTTTGTTTTTCGCGGGGCCAAAAGTTTGGCTCGCATATACATCTGTTGGGCGATATAGCATACGTGTATATTCCCCTAGCCTCTGTTTTAATGGCCTTTTTGTTTCCATCTAACACAGTTCCGGACCACAAAATTCTCATCACGATTCAGGTTCGCATTTGTTTTGAAACATGTTGATTTCCATTTCGTAAAAACATGCTATTTCGGCTGCGCTGTGGTCACTCGACCTTGCCAGCATCATCCGAGCCAAGTCGTTCGACTGAAATTTAGATTTCTTTGACACTTCCCCGCGTACTTGCATTTGTAAAGGCCCTTCCTCGTTTGTTTCGTCTCCCATCAAGCTTCATCCTCACTTCCTTCAAAGGCTGAACAAGGGCAGAACAAACAAGATAAAAACAAAATAACAAATTCCACAAAAAAAAAAAAAAAAAAAAAAAAAAAAGGTTCCATTCCACAATGATCCCCGGGGCGCCTTTGGGCCTTGTCCACTTGGATCAAGACTAAAATGCCAAACCAGTATTGTGCAAAGCTCTAGGTTTGAGGAAAAAAAAAACTAAACAGACAAACAAAGGGAACAACCTTCCTCGGTTCCGGTTCGCCAAACACAAAAGCCGATGGGAAAGGTAGGGAAAAGGTTTGCTGCGGGGTTGCGGTTTTGGGGGGTTTTGGCAGGGGTATGTTCCGTATGCTCATGGTGAGAATTTTTTTGAGATAGACTGGAGTCATCTTACAAATGATGTAGTGTGCAGGTACGGTTCAGAGGGTAGATTGTGGTCTATGAAAAGACAAACAGAATGATGCGGGTGGCAGGGGAGGTGCAATGGTGTCTAGCGAGAAATCAGCGGTGTAGTGTGTAGGTGGTGCAAGATTGTATGAAGGGCAACAAACTGATTGGACGTGGTCTCGAGATTAATAGTGTAGGGAGTTTTCAAGGGTCTAATTATATACATTCACTTGCGGGGTATTGCAGTCGGGCAGTAATGGCTGTGCGTTCCGTCATCCAACAAATATCAACGCCTGTGGGTAGAGAAAAAAGGAGAAAGCGCTGACATTCGCATCATAACAAGTTCCAGTGCAGACCAAAGGGACTTGATTGGACGGGTTGACCATGGCCGGCCATATGAAGGGGACCATATGATGATTGTCCGCATTCGTGTTGCGGATCGTTCAAAAAATGGGTTTTGGCGGTGGGCTGGTGGTAAATAGGGACACCGGGCCCGGCTCGGCGGGTTGGGATTGGATTGACTTTTCTTGGCCGGTTATCACCTGTCGAGGGCATTTCAGTTTGCCTAGGAACCGGATATCAAAGCTTCTCAAGTCTGCTGCATGACATTGACGGAACCGCCAAGTTGGCGCTTGACCTGCTCACGTGCCCAGCGTGCCGTCTCAATAGTCCGGGATGAAAACTCCCGGTTGGAGCGCGTCTCCTTGATAATAGCAGTGACCCAATCCTGACGGAAAGCATCCACAAGCTCCCCGTTAGGGTAGGCGTCGGCAAGATCACTGTTGAGGCAAAGGGGGAAGTCTGTCAGTATTCGCGTGCGGTGATTGCTCTGTTCAAAGGATTTAAGGCGAGCATGCTTACCCAATAACACCCATGGAACTCCGCATAAGAGACTCGCTACGGTTCGAGTCGCTAGCAATGTGGTTCAGCAGCTCAAAAATTGACGACACATAAGGCTGCAGTGCTTGGGCTGAAGACAGGACAAGTGGCTCAGTTAGTAAGAATTCAGACTCGTCACATGTCAGCTTGTGACAAGCGTAAGGGGATCCTTAGACTTACTCTTGTTGGCGCTCTTCATGGCACCAATAATGCCGCCCCAAGCGTCCATAATACCCTCTCTCAATGAGACGACGTAGTCAAACATCTCATATGAGCCTTCGGGTACCGTGGTAACAGTGGAGGCTTGTTGCAAAACTTGAGCCACAACAGACAGATAAGTCTCAAAGTGGCCACCAATGGCATTGGCAATATCTCCAAAGCACTGCAGGATGGCAGGCTTGAATTGGTTGGAAAGTGTTGAGCTCTGAATATCATCTATTCGTTAGCGCAAGCAAACCAAATCACCAAGAAGCAAATGAAGAGATATGATACTGACCCTCAGGTTGTTAAGTAGGTAGTTCATAAAGTTGTCGCAGTACGGCTGGCTGCGTTCGCCCATCGACCTTGTAATGTCACTCACGAGGCCAATAGCCATGGAGCACAGGCTGGGCTCTTCCTGGTTGCCCAGAGCATTGTATAGGAATGGCGCAAAGGCATCCATGTACTTGACAAACTCCTCCTCGATAGCATTGGCAAGGCTGCTGATGGTGGCGAAAATAGCCTCAGGAACACTGGACTTGCCGTTGACCGTTGATAGAATCTGGAGCAACACCTGCATGATGCGGTCGCCCTGGGGAAGGATTTCCTTGTCAAGACGGCCGATGATGGCCTGAAGAACGGTTGACAGACTGGTCTGCATGTCCTCGAGCGTAATGCGGTCCTCGACGCTGACAACCTGGGCCTGTAGTGGTATCGTCTCCTCCAGGCGCTTGATGATAACATCCGAAAGAGCCGCAACGGCCTGCAGACTGTCGTTTGCCGCATTGACGATGAAAGCGTTAAGAACCTCGTACGCGGCCGTCCTGACAGCCGAGTCGCAATCGTTCTTGGCGGTGACGTCGAGAAGGTGGCGCACACTGTCGTTGAAGTAGGGAGTGATGGCATTCTGGGGAGCTCCCGGGTCACCGGCGAAACGTTCCGCCAGGTTCATCAGAGCCCAGCAGCACGACGCAGCCATCTTGGGAGTGTTGAGCAGGCCGGCAAACAAGGATCGAATCAGAGGCTCAAGGTGCTGGCTGGGGTCAATAGCCTCAGAGCAGGCCTCGGTGATGCGACCGAGAGCATAAGCGGTCGAGTCCTTGACCTGTACCGAGGAGTCGTCCATCATTGAGATGAGGATTTGCAGGGCGGACTTGACGATTGGCTCTAGAGTCTTCTCATCAGGGCCCTCCATAATGGCACCGAAAGCAGAGACGGCCGCATCCCTGTTGTGCCAGTCATCGGATCGCAGGTTGGCCTCAACAAAGGAGATGACAGGTGGGATGATTGTGCCACCAACAGCCTGGGCGTAAAGCTGCAGACACTGGTAGCCAGCGCGAGAAATGTTGTATTCGTCATCGGCAGCGTCCTCATCCTGCTTGGTGAGAAGGGTAAGGAGTACGGGGACCACCTCGTTGGTGGCCACACGGGCGAAGTTGTAAAACGGCCTGACCTGGTCCGCGCTCTCGACCTGTGCGTTGTCGTCCTCAATGGCAATCTCCTCTTCACAGACGGTGCTCCAGAACTCTACAGCAAGCTTGGCAACGTCCTCGTCTTCGCTCTTCATGCCCAAAATGGTCAAGCCAAAAAGTGCCTTCTCCATATAGAAGCGCATATTTTCGTAGTAGAGGGCCATGATGCGGTTCAGGCAACCAAAGGCGCCCTGCTGAATACGCGAGTCGTCGCCCTGTGTGGCCTCACAGACTACTTGCATGATGTAGTTACGCTCACCCTCGTGCTTGAAATTGTTACCGACAAACTCGAGCGAGTCCCCAAGGGCAGTGATGGCGGCCAGCCTGATCTCGTTGTTGGTCTCCTCCTTCCTGGCGCCCTGGACGACGGCCGTGAGGATAGCATTGGAGTGGTCGACCAAGCTAGCGCGGAGCTCAGGATCTTGGCTCTCGCAAATGAATCCGATCGTGGTCAAGGATGCCTGCTTCTGGTGTGGCTGGCCCTCGCTGACGTTTGTGACGAGGATGTTCATCAGGTCGGCCCATTGCCCACGGGGAAGCTCGATGCCCGCAATGGAGGCAATGACCTGGGCGGCAGCCTGGCCAGCTTGGGAGTTGGTGGACGACAAGGTTTGCAGAGTGAGACTCTTGACCTTTGCCCTGGTTTCGTCGTCTGTTTGTTGAAGCCATTTTTGTTGCAGTTCGGTTTGACGGCTGAACTCGCGGGCTGTGAACGCGTTCTTCACCGCAATACCGGCGGCAGCTCGAATGTGACCCGGGGCGTTCTCATTTGCTAGCTCTGTAACGAGCGTTGCAAGGTATAATGACTGAAGAGTCGCAATGGTCAGTATTGGATTGACGGCATACAAGGCGCACAAGGTCAGGAGGCTCGAGGGAAGCGCAGGCGTACAAAGTTGGTCTCAGCCGCCTGTGTGAGCTGCTGTTCGGCGGCATGTCGCAGATTCGCGTCTGGGTGGCAAAAGGAGAAACCTGTCAGCAAGCCAAACGAGAAGATGACTAGGCGGGAAAAGGGCTTAGGATACGAGCAGCAGAGAGGGAACGTCCTTACCAGCAGACAGCGAATTTGTGAGCACCGTCGTAATGTCTGACGTCGCCATGGTGAGCCTGCTGCTGTTGCCCAACAGAGGCTATCTGAGGTTTGTAGATTCGAGTGTCAGCCAAATTCCCAATTTTCGGATGAGTTGATCTGCAGTGTCGGCTGTAAATAAAGGTAGGTCGGCGGAGCTTTAATCTAGATGAGTAGCGTGCCTGCTGCCGGTGGTGTCGGCGTTTGCTAATGGGATAAGGGAATATACCGCCTCTAGGCAGACACGAGTCGGAGCAAAGGTGAGGAGGGGCAAATAATAGTTTGCGTAGAGCGGGCTGGCTTGTTTGTGTGTACCCATGCACGTGTGGATGCAGGTGGGATGACGGAACGGTGAGAACCGTGTGGTGTGTGTGTGGGAGGGGGGGAAAGAAACCGCAATTGTTCGGGCTAAGATCAATAAAGTGGGATTGGACCAAACGACCCAAGTACAGGAGAGAGGAAGCAAGAAAAATAGAGTATCCCTTTTCCCATCCCTTTGGGTACGGCCGACTCTCTCTTGCCCCCTATGAAAACGACAAGCCAGTACAGCTTCCCACAGCTGGTAGCAATAGTCGTGGAGAGGCGCGATCAAAGTCTTCGTGTCGTGATTTGAGGGCTGCGAGGCTCACAGAGTTTTCCGAGGTCCCAAGGTTGTATAATCCAACCTAGTAAAAAAAGCTTGAAACAGATGAGCAGACTTACCTTTGTAGGGAACTGTTTTTTTGTCTTAATCTTTTGCCTTTGGACTTGAAAAGGGCCTGACTTTGGTCGATCGAGTGTCTTGTTGACGTGGAAGTCGGCTCCGAGGGCTTTCAGGATGAAGAGAGAGTCCTCAAGAGAATTGAATTAAAAGATGGACTATGTGAGTAGGAAAGAAGAAGAAAGAGTGCAAGCTGGCAGTTTGGCTGCAAATCTACGCAGCTCAAATGTCTGTCTTGTGTCAATGATAAATTGTTTTGGTTTGTGTTTTTTTTCTTCCCCCCCTTGCCCAAATCGTCACCCCTCCTTCACTTTCCCACAGTAACGCCCCAGTGCCCCTATTTCTGCAGAGGTCCAGACGGCCGCCAGCCCGACCCTGGGGTTGACTGACAGTTGGGAAGCGGGGCCAACGACCCCGCCAAAGGGAGCACTGGCAGCCGGCAACTGGTTCATCTCCCTCTGTCCATTGCATTCCATCATCTATCTCATTTTACTATCACTAGGGTCCCTAAAAATTCATTTCCAGGGACTATGACTGTTTGTATGTATTTTTGTGACTGTCAGTCACTTTTAGTGCCTTAGACATGAAGGGAGGTAAGGTAGGAGGTAGTCTTTTAAGGACTTCATGCTCATTCCAGCATCTTCTAAGTAGTAGAGTCGATCATAATATTCGCGCGATATTGTACCATAGTAAAGTCAATGCTGAACCGTTCGGCGTTAGCACGGATCGATCGTGGCCTCAATAAGAGCATGAAGTTAGACCATTAAAATTTGCATGCAAAAGGCCAACCGAAGCTCTGACAATTTTATAGCACCCCAGTGTGCCTTTTCCATAAAAATACCAACACTTTTTTTTTTCTTTTGCAAACAGAAATGCCCTTTTCTGTCCCATGAACCGTTACAAACCCTCCCAAAAGAAAACATAAATGTGCATAAATGTTCATTCATTACATGGATTCCGCTTTTGCCTCCAGGGACTGAACCAGATCCTTGGGTACTTGTTCACCATTGCCGTTGACTTTGGCGCCTTCGACGGCCAGGACGGGGCTTCCCGGGCGGCTAGCAACAAACTAAAGCACAGCACACAAACGTCAGTAAACTTATGCACCAGAAAAAGCAGTGCAAATCAAGGAACCAGACACAGAAATCACTCACACTGCTGGCCGCACTCAACAGAGCAATCAGCGAGCTCTGAACCACGTCTTCGTGAAGCCCTACGCCCCAGAGCTTCTGGCTGCTGCCGGCAGCTGTGCACTCAATGTACGTCGCAGCCTTGACGTCGCGACCCTTGCCAACGGCGTGCTCCTTGTACTCGTTGACGTCGAGGTCGACTCCGACGGACCGCAGCGCGTTGGCCAGTGACGAGATGGGGCCGTTGCCACGGCCCCGCAGAGTGTACTCCCGACCGTCGGCCGAGATGACGCCCTCGAACACTCGCTTGAGGTTCTTTGTGTCCTGCGTCTTGCCCGGGGCTGGCGGCACGGGGCTCGAGCTCCTGTCGGGTGTAATAGAGTAGTCCACAATGCTGAACCTGGGGTTCCCCTTCAGGAAGTAGGTCTCCTGGAACAGGTCCGTAATCTCCACCGGCAGCAGCTCCCGACCTCGCTCGTCCGCGATCTTCTGCAGGATCTTGCTGAAGTGCACCTGCAGACCGCGCGGCAGATCCAAATGCAGGTGCTGCTGGATGACCCAGGCCGCGCCGCCCTTGCCGGACTGCGAGTTGACCCTGATGACGGCATGGTAGTCGCGCCCGATGTCCTTGGGGTCCAGCGGAAGGTATGGTACTTGCCAATAGTCCTCGTAGCCAGCTCCTTTTTTCTCGCGCAGCTGGAAGCCCTTCTTGATGGCATCCTGGTGCGAGCCGCTGAAGGCGCATACGACCAGAGATCCACCGTAGGGCGCACGGGGGTGGACGGGGATCTTGTTACAAACTTCGACGACGCCGATAACGCGGTTCAGGTCTGAGAAGTCGACTTTGGGGTTTACGCCCTGGGTGTACAGATTGAGGGCCAGGGTTACCAGGTCCACATTGCCGGTTCGCTCGCCGTTGCCAAACAGACAGCCCTCGACGCGGTCCGCGCCGGCCATCTGGGCCAGCTCGGCTGCGGCGACTGCGCAACCCCTGTCGTTGTGTGGGTGCAGCGAGATGCAGCACTTTTCACGCTCCGTGATGTTGCGGCAAAAGTACTCGATTTGATCCGCGTAGACATTTGGCGTTGACATCTCCACTGTGGCGGGCAGGTTGAAGATGATGGGGCTCTCGGCCGTCGGCTCCCACGCCGCCTTGACGGCCTCACAGATCCGCACGGCAAATTCCAACCCAGTGTCGGAGAAGGTCTCGGGGCTAAACTCGAATCCCCACTCCGTGCCGGCCTGTGTCGGGTCGTCCTTGGTCAGAGAACGAACCAACTTTGTGCAGCGTATAGCCAGCTCCACGCTCTCTTCCTCGGTGAAGCCGAACACAATGCGGCGGAAGCATTCGCTGGTGGCAAGGTAGATGTGTATGATGGCCTTCTTAGCGCCCCTGACGGACTCGACAGTCCTCCTGATCAGATCCTCGCGGCATGGTGAGAGAACCTGCAGAAACACATCGTCTGGGACAACGCCTGGAGTCTCGATCAGGCGCCTGGTGAAGTCAAAGTCGGTCTGGGAGGCAGATGGGAAAGCGACCTCGATCTCCTTGTAGCCCAATTCGCACAGCATCTTGAAGTATGTCCATTTCTCGTCTCCGCTCTGTTGTTGTTTGCCAACTCGGGTGTGTTAGTCACTGAAAGACAATCGGTAGCTTGGAACAGAGTCCGAAAAGGGTAGCGCCGCACCATCGGGTCAACCAAACTCTGGTTTCCATCTCTGAGATCGGTCGAGAGCCACCTGGGGGCCTTGTCAAGGGTCTTGCTGGGCCATTGGCGATCGGGGAGGTTCACTGGAGGGAACTTCTTATATTTTGTGGAGGGGTCCTTGAGCCTGAGCGTGGCGCCATTTGGTGTTAGTCACTTTTTTTCAGCCAGACTTGTTGTGTGACTTCCCTCCCAAGTTTGAAAAAAAAAATATGAAACTGAACAATGCGATCCTAAAAATTGAACTGCACACAAAGACACACTTACATTGGCATTTTGGCGGGGGTCTTCTGCCTCGATATAAAAGCAATTCGTCCGTTGCTGTGGACTGATGGGCTGCTGGCTTTGTGCGCGCGTAGCGTAAGAGAAATAAAATTTCCCCGGGCTTTGCCAATGACGAAACTGAGGGGCTCAGGTTTAATAGTGTACACGGCCGCGGGAAGCCTTTTTTTGTTGCTTTTGTTACAGCCTTTCTGCTCTTTTCAAAGGGAAAAAAAAAAAAAAAAAAAACCCTCCACGAATGACAAGACAATTAAGTCTCAACTAGAATACTAAATTTTTTTGCTTGTCCCGAAAAGAATTTGTGTAGTACAAGATCTGGGTTACGAGATGCGTGTTGGAGATACTTATATTAGCACCAACCTACTGCTTAAAGCACCGCCCCTCCTCTCTGTCTAAACCCGTCGTGACTGGGCCCTGAGTCACAAACACAAGTAGGGTATACCGCGATAGTTAGTGGATAGTGCCGCGAGCGAGCGAGCTCGGACCCGGGAATAGCATCCATGAGCATGGAGGTGGGTGGATTGGTGGGTTGCGGGGCTCCATTCCGGTCATTCAGACGGTTGCCGTCGGTCCAATGCCAATTCACCATTTATTCAATTTGCTCATGCGCCTACTTTTGCCGTCGGCGGGTGAAATTTTTTATTTGTTTATTTTTCTATTTTATTGCTATATTACCGGCCTTTCCACCGGCCGCCGCCCAAAGCAGTATGTTGCATTTGTAGCTCTGATGTCTTACACTCATTGATCAGGTAGAAAAACCCCAAAACTGAACACCAAAGCCGGGTGCAAGGACACGCCAAGCACCGAGTCCCCCCACCTCCACCAGGAGGCACTCAAGGTGTGGCAGACGGTTTTGGCATACAAGACGTGGACGTACAGGACGCATGCAGAGCAGGAACAGACCGTACATGAAGGGCGTGGCACTGCAGGGCCAAGGTTGAGATGGAATTAAGGGTCTATTTGTCATCCATAAGCGGGGAGTTAGAGTACAGTACTGATCTTATAACTTATATCAGATGAACACATGGTACACATTTTGTGCGTGTTAACCTGAATACATATATCACATGGTTCTGAAGAAAATCTCAATGTGTCAACGATGTAGATAAAATGTAGCTAGACCCTAGCGAAGAATTTTTAACTCTACGGGTCGGTCCAACGACTGTAATGGAAACTATGTACATGTGGACAAAAGAATATAGAATAAATCAGAATAAAACAAAAAGAAAAACTCAAAAATAAATGTCCATTGTATGTAAACGCCAGAAAATGCTGATGCTCAATGCTGAAAAACTAAAAAAACTAAAAATTGGCCGGGAAGGAATGTCAGAAAAGCGCCCATACAGGCGGTGAAATGGGTATATAACAAAAAGGCAAACGGCCACATCAAAGGACGACATATTACCATGTCAAATTAGTCCTTGCCATTACCAGGTGAAACTTTCTTCAACAAAAGAACACACGTTGCCCTCATCTTGCACGGATCGAACAGCATCGCGAACATCATCGGCCAAGGCACCAGGACCGCAGACAGTAACGCACATGGCGCCGATCTGCTCCGACGCCTCCTTTTTGACCAAGAGAGGGATGTTTGGTCGACCGGGAAACATCTGCACCCCATTAGAGGCAGATTGGATCTCCCGTGGGTTCTTGGGCCTTGTGACGAAGAGCTTGATCTGTAATATGTCTTTGCGGTTGGGGATGCGCAGGACCGTGTCCATCCACGGTCTGACCCATTCCAACGCCTCATTATCCCTGATGACCCAGACGAGTACGATACGACGCGTTGCCACGGTGCGCTCGTTATAGCCCTCGATGAGGTGCTTCAAATAGCTCATCTGATGGGTAATGCCAGTTGCGCCAGCGAAGAGAATCACATGGCCAAAGCTGTCGAGCGAGTGATGACCCGCATAGGGGCCCTCGAACGCAGCGCGCATCGAAATGGCACGGGTACCGTGGGCAGTAGCCTTGTTGTAGAGCTTGCGCGTCATGCCACTGTGGGCGCCGATAATAAATGATATTTCGGACTTCATGTCCTGCTTGCTAATCAGGAGCTTCGTCGTCTCCTTCTCTTGCAAAGGCAGTGCGTCATCGGCAGGGACGTGATCAACCCAGGCGACAGAGAAAGGGTGATTTTCCCAGGGGTTGACGCCGGCGAATCGAAGATAGGCGTGGGTACCGGGACGGACGTCGACATAGCGGGGGAGCTTCATGGTGACGCGTACAGCATCGCCTGGCATTGGCTCAACAACAGCCTCGGTGTAGCCACGCTTTGAAACGTTACAGTAAGCGAGGCGGATGGCTCTAGCGAAACGGTCGGCCAGCCACAAGACCATGATAGCCATCATCCAGGGAAGCTGCGGAAGGCCGCCAGGGTGCGCAGAGGTCGCGCAGTGGACCCACGTGCAGGCCAAGACGATGATAGCCAAAATGATGTGGGCGTTGAGGAAGGTCTCGTAGAAGGCGTGACGGACAGGCGAGAGCGACTGGAACAAGATGATCGAGAAAGCAACGGTACCAACCATACCAGAGGCGCAGAAGCTGTCGTGGAGGAGCTTTTTCGTCACAGCCTCCATACCGCCGTCGTTGAGCTGCACATACAACCAGGCAAAGGTGTGAACGATGGCCTCGATAATGCAAATTCGGCCCATCCATCTGTGGATAAGGTTATACGTGTCGAAGCTGATGTGCAGCATTGGAATGAGGGGGTTGTTGCGACCGGCCAGTATGAAAAGGGGGATCATGTTGACGGCCGAAAGGGTGCCTGACCTGCCTCGAATCTCAGCGGCCAGTCTGTATGGGTTGGGGTCCTTGAAGTTGACCCAGAGCATAAAGACAAGGTTGCCGGTGGCGTAAAGGCCCAGGAGCACTGTCTGTAACCTCGAGGGCAGTGTGCCAATGCTGATAGCCGATGACAGGCGGATCTCACGGTTGTGTCGTTTCTTGCCAAGGGGCGCATATGTCAAGTGCTTCTTCAGGCCAGGCATGGGACCCCATTGGGTAATCCTCCAATAGTTCTGTCTGTCGGCGGCGAGGTTCATTGCCGACACGTGCCGCAGCTTCTGCCATGCGAGCTCGCCAAACCGAATGCAAAGGATAACGAGACAACTTATTCCCAGCATCCACCACAAAACGTCCTTGAACAACATGTTTGTGTCTTGTTGGACGCCATTAAGCCCTGTGTTATAGGGCGAAATGTCTGGGTTGGCCCATGTTATATTGGATTTTGCGGCCCTGGCAAACAGGGCGTTCTGGGATATCCGTGAGATAATTGACGAGGATCCATCGGGAGCGACGGTCCCGCGCCGCTGGTGATCCATTGAAATGTTTTTTTTTTTTTTTTTTGTGGTTGAATAGAATCAAAAAGGCTGCGAAAACAGTTGGTGTAAAAATGTCTTGCCCAAGAAAGACAAGAGATCGCCTGGGGCGGCGGTGAAGGTAGATTCCTCCCTTTTGTGCCCTTTTGAGTTGATCTAATTTGAAAGACTCAAGAAGACAATGGCATGCTGGCGAGAAAGAAAAAGATATGGTCAAAAAAGAGTCGAAGTTCTGGGGTTGCGCTTTGCCAAGCCAAGACAAAGGAAAATCAGGCGTTGGTTGTTCTTTGCCTGTTCTCCTTTGTATATTTTCCGGCCGTAGATACTTTTGCTACAAGCCAATGGCAGAGGGACCAAACAAAGAAAACCCTGGTGGGGGAAAATTGCAACGTGGGTCTCGAGAGAACAATCTATCTGGGTCTGGGCCCGGACGTAGCTGAATGAAGGCGAACCAATAGTAAAGATGCCGTTGAATAAGATAATGTGGACAAAGCGAGAAGGGTCCCCCGCTGTGGTTCCAAGTCGTTGTAGATATTGTACTCAGGTGGCAAAACGGGATCGAATCTTAGCGCCAGTCACGTTGACGGTTGATCAGCCTATGGAAGTTGATCTTGGTAGTCGTCGTGAATGGAAGCAAGTCAGGAGAGTCGCTCGCAATGCGAAAGAAAATCGATTGTTGACCAGACTGACGTATTGTAGAGACACAAAGTTTGTGCGATCGACAAAGCGGTGCCCGAGACGATGATGAAGTCAGTCCAGAGGAGGAAGGGAAGGTACGGCGACGGATGAGCGCAGGACGAACAAGATTTGACAGTCGTTTACCTAGGCACAGCGGGAAAAGGAAAATAAAAGGCAAAAAAGTGGAAAGCAAGACAAAATTTTAGGTACCGTACGAGGGAGGATAGGTACAGATGGAGAGAAAAAGGTAGGAACAAAACAAAAGGATCAACAAAAAGATCGGCGGGAAACAGAGACTAGGTATACTAAACCGGAAGGCCGGCCAGGGCTAAGGACCAAGACGACCAAGGAAGGCTGCCTACTGTGCCTATGCGCTGCCAACAACCACTTATTTTGCCCAAGCCCCCTTGCTCATACCACCATGAACACATCCCGTCTCAGCTTAGCCCTGATACTTACTAGAGGAACACTCACTCCGTATCCATAACTGGACATCAATCACTCATTGTGGCGCAGAGGGGAGATCTCACATGATTTGAGGGACGCAGCTTGGAAGAAGCACCAAAATGGCATACGTCAGAGATAGAACAATCTACAACCAGCCGTACCCTCGCTTGCGGGCTTCTAATGAGAATAGGGAGCATCAGGACCAGAACCAAGGCAGAAGACAAAAACAAAAGGTGCACGCACGCAATATCGGATGGCGTGCCGTGAATCCTTGACATTCATCTATTGAGAGGCTCCGAGGACCTCCAAATAGGCAAGGCGAGTGGGGGGGGGGAAACACCCGCCATCCGTCTGCAATTGTGATTTGCAACGAGTAAATTGGCGGAAGGTAAGGGAGGATGCCGTAAGGCTCGTTGGACATGCATCGTTTACGCCAAGCCAGCCATCTATCTACTACGGCACCCTACCGACCCTGTGCCCACCCCTGTCAGATACAAACCCACATAAACTGCCAGGGGTAAACCCAAAAGCCCGTCCAAGCACAGCGCAACGAACACTGACAGCTCTTCACAGCGCGGGGTGGCACCGAGCTGAGCCCGGCGGGCTTTCAACCAGTCGATTGTCTGGATTCGGGTGGGACGTGGTGGCGCGGGAGGCAGAGCAAACAAAACTTCCAAATGATAGGCTGACAACCGCGCACCTTTGGGCAGGGACCTGGACCCAAGGGTCCACTTAGAATCAGCAACGACCTCCCCCTGGCCCCGACCTCTTCTGTTCTTTCTATGAGACTCCTGGGACTCTTAGTAGCGGCTTTGGCGCGCGACCGTCACACCCCTTCATCTCATCTTTACAGTAAGCTGCCAAGCTCACCCCGGCCCGAGCGGTATTTCTAGGATGAACGCCCTTGTTAGCAGTAATCCTGACTGATTACTATTTAGATCCAGGTACGAAGAATCTCTATCTACCTATTTTATCGTTCGTTGAGTCCACTTTGGTCAGATGCCGACTCGGTTGAACGCGCAATGTCATGCAAAACGATGCCGAATTCCGCGATCGACTTTGGTTCTATTGTAATGCATTTTACGATGGTAATTTTTCCCCCCCCTATACCCGGGCCCATTAATCCCTTGAATCCGTTGGGCAGGTATGTACTGTACATACTGTAATTACCTAGGTGAACAAGCTTTGGGTATTCCCACGGCTCAGTCCTTGGCCACTTAATTTATTATACGAGTGAATCGAACGATGACTAGACTGCAGTATTATCCCTCAGGTCACGTCACACTTTCGTGCGTATGCAGACAGACAGGGAAATCATGCCGGTTGGAGGCCTAACTCTTTTCCTATCTGCTTTGCAAGAGCTTGCTTTGCCAGCGGTCCAAGACTTGATTTTCGGCATCAGTCAGTCCCCTTCCGACACATATTGGTTTGCAATGCAGTTGCGCCATTTTTATTTCTTTGCCAGTCGCCCAAACAAGATGGCTAAGCGAACCTTCAACCAGCAAGGACAAAGCCAGAGGCTTGCCCGGGCTAGACCAATCTGCACAGTGTTGGTTGGCTGGTACCTAGGGTAGCGATGACAACACGCCTGGTTCCCTTCTGTAAGGGTTCGAGACATGATAGTCTCGAGTCAACTCAAGTGCCACCACCCATGCATGTTTCACACTCTGTGCTTTTTTGAGTTGATCTAAATATTACCCAACTTTTTCTTATGTTAATTGTTTTGCTTAGCCGTATCAGCCCCGGCAACCCTTGTTCTAAACATTCTAGGTCAAATTCGCACGGTTCTAGCCAGACGAGCATGTGATGATTATGATGATGACGATGTTGTTGTTGTTGTTGTTATCTGTTGTTGCTCAGCTACGAGTACAGTCCAATGCCAAGCCATCAAATTTTACCCTGCTTACCTACCCTGTACTTTGCGAACAAATCGGTCCGTCATGCCAAGGCCGAAACGGCATGGATTGGAGACCGCGGAAGCTTTGGGATTTTCATAGCTAACCAAGCAAGCAAAGTGACGAAACACGAATTACCCACGCATCATCGCGCGGTAGTGCACTCAACAGCTTCATACCGCCTTGATCTACCAACAGCCACCAGTGACGACCGAAATAGATTCAATCAATGGGTGCCAATTCGTCCAAGCCGGCCACACATACGTGGACCGGGTAGGTTTTTTTTTTTCTGCCCCTTGAGATTCAATTCCTCCCCTTCGACTCCAACTGCCCCCGACTGACTTTCCGACGTTTGATCCCCGGGACTAGCTCGCAACCAACAGGCGTGTCGCAAAACATCATCGAGTCGTTCCAATCCAGCACAGAGGTAAGTCCAAAGAAAGAAAGACAGAGAAAAAAAAGATCAGAAACCACCAACTTAGGATATCCTGTAGGGGATCTGCGACTGACGCCATTGGTTGGTTTGGTTTCGTTTGCCAAAATAGACGGATGCATCACGCGCGCAATTACTAGAGCTTCAAGTCCAGGCCCGCGTGGCCGAGGAGCTCAAGAAGCTGCAGTCCGCAGAGGCAACCGCCGTCAAGGAGGCCCTTGACAAGCTGTCGGAGCAGACCCCGGCCGACGACGACGGCAAGCAAAAGACGCGGTTCACCGTCTCCAAGGAGGTGGCTGCCCTGCGCGAGAAGCTCGAGGAGGAGAGGAAGAAGGTCCACAGCCTGCCGGACGAGGTCGAGAGCGCCCGCTCAGAGGTTGTCCGCTGCCTCAGGGAACACGACAGACGCCCGCTCGACTGCTGGCAGGAGGTGGCCAACTTCAAGGAGCAGGTCAGGAAGTTGGAGAAGGGCTGGGTTGACAAAGTAGTCTCGTAAAGAGTTGCTGGGGGATCGGTGATGATGGAGTGTACTATACTTGTTGTCCAGCTATAAACAAAGAAAAGAAAAGAAAGGAGTAGCTGCCGCAAAAAAAAAAAAAAAAAAAAAAAAAAAAAAAAACGGCAGTCAGTCCCGGTTGTCAAGAATCACTCTATGGCGAGGGGGATCTCCAAAGCGCAAGCGTATTGTGGTTATGGTATTATTATTGGCTGCTCATCTAGCATGTCGGAGTTTCCATTTGCCGCGTTTGACTTCTCCCTCTCCTTGGCAACCTCGTCCCTCCTTCTCAAACCCTCAGCCTTCTTCCTCTCCCTCCTCGCAACCGCGTCTTCCCAACCAGCTTTGCCCGTTTGCTTCTTCCCTCCAAATTCATCCTTGAGAGCCAAGCGAAAACGCTCTATACGCTCAGCGTTCTGCCGGAACCTCTCATTTGATATCCTAACCAACATGGCTAGGTACTGAGGCGTAACTAGGCACTGCAGTCCACCTGCGGCCACCGTGCCAACGATGGACTCCACTCCAAGGCCCATGGACCTGATGGCGACCATGGGCGTGGCCTGCTGCTGCTGTTGGCCGAGTAGGTTGATGGCTCCAGACTCTCGGAACCCGGCTTCTAGACCACACCGTAGAACTGACTGGGCATGCTCTGGGGAAGCGGTGAGGATATGGAGGATCTGCAGGTAGTAGTAGTAGTAGTAGTATTAGTAGTATTAGTTAGCACCACAACCGACTCGTTGATCCAGCTGTCTTGAGGCGGGTGCTTGGGTCTTATTACTAACCATGGGCTCAAACTTAAAATGCACAAGCCTCTCCTCCGCCTCCTCGGTAGCCTCATCAGCAACCGCATCACCGGTACCGTCGGCACCAAACAGCACATCCTGCCAGCTCGTCCCAGCCACATCACCAAACGGCTCGTGGCTCACATACAGCCACCTCCCACCCCCTCCCTTGCCTCCAACCACCCCGGCAAGCTGCGCATCACCGCCGCCCTCTTGCGCCTGGTGCTGGGACTTTTTCCCCTCAAGGAAGACGCTGACCCGTCCGGCGCAGGAGCTGGTGGTCACGAGCCCGGTCTGCGCGTTGATCTCGGCAATGAGCTCGCGTATCCCGATGTCTACGGAGCCCTTGGGCGACGCGTCCGTGTAGACGGAATCAGGCGTCGCGAGCTGGGCTACGATCTTTGCTTTCTTTTCCAGGAATGGGGTTGGGATCTTGGCAGCGGTGGTCATGGCTGAAGGATAAAAAAAGAAAAGAAAAAAGAAAGAAAAAAGAAGAAAAAAGACCTCGTCTCAAGGGTGACAACGTCAGCAAATTCAAGGATTGCGAACAATTGCTTCTCTTGCTCTTGCTGAACACCTCCAATATCAGACGCAGGGAGCTTGCCCAGCGAGTGATTCGCAGTTGAAAACCAACCAACAATGATTCACAACTCTGCCCCGCTTCCCATCCAAAAACTCTTGATTACAACCATTGAGAATACGTGCTTCATACGTGGGCAGGTAGCTAAGCCTACCACCTCATGTACAATGTACACCAAAAGATTTATACGACATCATAACTCAGCATATCGAGGACAACTATGCCTCCCAACCATGATCATCATGTTTCCTGCGCTATGATGGTGTTTATGAAACAAACACAATCCTGCACATGCACAAGCAATCACTCAGCAACCGCAGGAGAATCACAAAGCAAGATTACACAATATTGTATTATCATGGAAAAAAAAAAGCAAGTCAGGAGTCAGAAAGAAATTTTTTGCAAGCCGCGCTCTCGATTTTCCACCACTCCCACTGTGCCACACATTTCAAATTACCACACAGCCAAGGTATATACAGCTCTTGTCCCAGAACATGGAAGGTCACCCTGCAATGTCTTCCAGCTGCTAAATAAAACATATTTAAGAACGGAAGAAAAAGAGATAAGTCGCTTGGCAACGAATATCATTTGAAGGAAAAAAAAGGATAAAAAAAAAGATTGGTTGAATAGGGAACAGAGATAAAATGAATGACGTGAAAATGCTGTGTGCGTCACGAGACGTCATGCTGCAGCCGCGGCTCGGGAAGTCGGCCCTTGAAATCCTACGCTTGCAGACCCGACATCTTGCATCTCCATGCCCTCCTTGGTCTCGGCCCGTCGGAGCTCCGATCTCTTCCTCGCCGCAAGTCTCTGATCACCTGGCACCGCCGTCTCCTTGAAGCGGTAATATGTGGGCGGCCGAGGCCTGCAGAGCACTACGATCCAGTTCTTGACCCAGTTGCCCTGAGTGAAAGCTCTGTACCGGTCCTTTTTCAAGAACTTGTGAGAGTTGAGGAACTCCCTCGTCGTCTCGCCCCTCGCCATCAAAAATATGTGATAGAACATTAGCGCGGCTGGGTACAAGAACCCCAGGAACCCGTAGATGACGAGAGCAAAGGGTACACGAAAGTGGTCGATGGCTTGCCCAACAGATATGTTTTCCAGACTAGCGTATGTCGTTATCTGCCCTAGGCAAGACGCAAGGAGGTAGATGGCAAGTAACGTGGTGGATGTAACGAATGCGAAGAAGTACCGGTAATTGCGGCGTCCCACACAATTGTTGAGCCACACGCAGTGGTGGTCAGCCGTCTCGATGCAGTTATCGCAAAGGCGGCAGTGGTGCGTGCGTGGTGGTCGCCAGATGTTGCATGTCCTGCAGTACTTGGTCGGCACTTCCATTGCAGACGTCGAGCTCTCGGCAGATCTTATCAGTGTCCAGTCTGTAGTTGGTGGTCCCAGTCGCAACGGATCTTCATTTTCGTCTGGGGGAGGAAACTGATGCAAGTTCCTCGGCAGGATCTGGGCACATAGTCATGTTAACATGGCACAAACTCCCAGTCTGTGATTTACGGATACTAATGAGATGATGAACTTACCCCTGGATCTGACACGGATGCGTGTATAAAAGAGGAAATGCAGATATAAAACAGGTATCCAAAGGTTATGGGAACTGCGGGCGAGACATTGTCCCAGAGCCAGGGTGCACTAAAAGCAAACCATAGAGCCGAAGGGATGACCACAAGAGATCCGGTAGCTATGTTGACGGGTGTCGACCGGGTGTTTTGGAAGCGCCCGCCCAAACAGAAGACAGTGTTGCCTTCAAAAAATTCAAAGTTGCGACCGACGGCGACGGCCATCTTTTCTGCATTCGAGTCGTTTGCTGTCGCTGCAACGGCATCGGCTGGGCTGAGCTGAGGAGTGGAAGCAACAGACTCGAGCTTCTCGCCACCCTGGATGTCTCGGTTCACACCGGTCTGCGGTGAGCCATTCCGTGTCGGAAGCATAAAGCTGGAGCGGAAGGAGCGGGGAGTCCTAACCGGAGTGGGGAGATTGTCCCTTGACTTGAAGTTCCTATCCACACGAACAGTAAGACTGTTGTTCCTGCCCTCCCCAGGCTTCCTCTGCAGCGGTCGCACGCTCTCCGACAAACTGCCAGTCGGATAGTGACCGTAAGTTGGGCTGGTGTTCGCAGTGACCCTGTCCACTCCTCCGTCAAGATCGGTGATCTCGGTTCCACGTGATCCTGGTGGCCGCAGTGGTTCATTGTCATAGGCCGAATGCGACTGAGCCAGGCGTGACATCATCTGAGGGTTGGTGAAATCCGACGTGACACTCTGGCGAGTGACGCTACGCCCATCGCGAGACAGCTCGATGTCGCCACGACTCTGCTGCCGGAGCAACATTGTGGGCCGAGTCCCGCTTCTTTGAGCCTGTAGCTTCTGAGAGCTCATGGGATGGAAGAAAGCGTGTGATGTAAGCGACGGGACGTGACTCCGACTTAGGGAGCTCCCAGGACGTCCGCTCGCAATGCTGCTTGCGGCAGCGCTGGTACGCTTGCCCAAGGCATGGCGTAGGGGTTGATTTTGAGTCCTCGAGGAGAGTCCGGTTCTTGCGGTCCCTGGCCGTGAGAGGCTTTCCAACTGGCTACGACGATTTCCGTTGGTTGAGCTCTGTGCCTCCTTGTTGCCTTCATCGTCGGAGTTAACATCCGTCATCCTGGAAGAAATGATACTAGGTGGTCCAGCCATTGTGAAGCAGAGATAGGCCCACGAGCCCCTCAATTACCCGCTTATACTCTCCTTCTAAGCCGCACCTTCGGCGTCGAGGACTGAGTTTCCTGTCGCACGGCACCTTTCCTCCGCTCTGTCCGACTCTGACACGCACACAAGTACCCAAAACACAAGAGTATAGTATGTTGAGGTAGGGGTCACTGCTATAAGTTTGTGGACAGCGACTTCGTGTGCATATCTTGGATGCGTTAACGATTTTTCCTCTCGGGTTATCGTCAGGTCGGTAGAGGCTGAGAGATTTGCAATCGGAAATTATTGCAGCTGGCGGCTTCAATAGTTGGAGCTCGTGAAAATTGTACGCAGACCGGCGCGTACAGAGGCGTTGTCGTGGCGATGGACGTCGAGTCCCGAAGTTGTTTTCCCAGGACTTAAGTGCGCCCCTTCTAGCTTGCCAAGAACCGCACTTCGGAGGGTATACTGGATCGCAAAAGGGCGTCGAACGAGTCGAGGTGGAAAATCGCCGATACGTGCAATTCAAAAAAACAAAAGAGCGACGCGTATGCCGACAAAATGAACGTGTTGAAGAATCGAAATATGAATCTTGATTATTGAAGACAATGGAAAAGCCTTGCTAAGGCGACCAGACTAGCGACGGTCAACAAAGACCATCAACGAAGGTTCACTTTTACTTCAGGGGTGTGCCCGATCGCTTAATGGGCTTATCAAAGCATTTTTGGTTAGCAGCCAAAAGGCAAGGTTGGAACATGCCTGCAAGGGCCAGCGGTCAATGCGCCGCGCCGCAGCTGCAACATGCCATCATCAGCTGGACAGGGAGCGGGACCCGGATTATCTAATCCTCCGTTGTCATGCTTTCCCAATCTGTTGCATGCTTTGTGACGAGCAAATCGAATGACGGCCCGAGCTTGTAGCGAATCAATTGGAATTGAATTCGAAGCTTTGTACAGGTCTTACCTTCCATTGCCAACTACAACAAGCCATTGTCGTCACCCAGCGAACACGAGCGATACCCGAGCTATCGAAATTGATCCCAAATCACCCACAGAACAAACTCCAACAATCAGAACAAAACAAAAATGGCGTCTCTCATCGCTAGGAGGGCGTTTACCACCAGCGCCCGCAGGCTCGAGGCCGGCGCAAAGGAGCATGTCCTCAAGCAGGAGGGCAAGAAGGACCCGGAGCTCATGGTGCGTGTTGCTGGGCCAATTAAGAGATGAAAATACCCTCGTACGGCCAGTGGTCTGACGAGACCGGACAGTCAAACAAGCTCCAAGAGACGGACGGCCACTGACAAGTCGTCTCAAATGATAGATTCTCGGCGGCATCATGGTTGCTGCTTTCGCCGGTGCTGGTTTCTACTTTGGTACGGCCGACAGAATGAACCTGTGAACCTTTGGGAAGGTCCAAAATGGTTTGGTGACTGACTCTGATATCGTTCTCAGGTCGCACGCCTACGTCGGCTACTTCGGAGACCAAGGTCCCTATGGCCAAGGACGCCATGCCGTGGGAGAGCGAGACCGCCGGCAAGTACAAGTACCACCCCGGTGGTGATCCTAACGCTGCTCCTAAGGATGCTCCCAGCGCTGTCAACGTTGTGGTTGTCCCCGACGTGACGCTGCCCAAGGTTAGTGCGGTTCTCAGTTGAGTTGATATCATATTGGAGAAAGCTAATCTTTTATCATGTCATAGAACCTCCACGACAAGTGGAACAAATGGGGCAAGGAGGGCTACTAAATACTTTAAATTTATCATTGAAGAACATGGCCGCTCGGCATTATGGAGATTATGGCTACCAGATGTCTAGGGAGAGGTAGCTACCTGATGAGGCATCGATGTACATAGAGGGCAAAGCATTATCGATCACAACCGAGGCTGAAACAGCAACACGCGCGTTTAATTTGTTCAGAGTCAGATGGCAATTGGGATTTGGTGCTGTGCAGAGTTAGCGAGTGATGTAGAATCTGGAAAATGATAGAAGTTGGCTGCGACATGACGCACATGTTCACCTGAGAGTGCAACTGTCACTTAGCCTATATAATTATTCGGGCTGTTACGCGACTGAAATCTAAACTAAATTCGCACTCATGGCATTACACCCATTTCTTATGCACTGCCATGGGAAATTTAATGCTATCATAGTCAATGCTGGGTGTTTTTGAGGTCGTTCTCTACTTACCGAAAACAGGTGGTGCTTGTCTGTGCTGTATCTGCCCACCCATACAAATACAAAGGGCGGCAAAAGTGCACTGGCCGGGATGACCAATCAATCCATCCACGCCCGTGATTGGTCCCTTTTGAGGACTTGAAGTTTAGTTGTCGGCATCATCCTTCGTTTATTCGGAGCCTAAAACGACATAAATCAACTTCTCCCTTGCATGCATACAAAAGAGGAACGTAGTCATTCGATTTTCTGAGGCAATCTCACAAGCGCGATTGATGGTTCGCAGTTATATCGAATTTATTCGGATTTTGCAACTCTACTTTGGGTACTAAATCGATAACCTCATCTCAACGCCGCCGCTGGTCAGATGATGATTCCCACAGCTTTCTGCTACCACACATGAATAGGGAAAAAAAGGGGGAGGGGTTCAAGTAAGGAAACAGGAATAAGAAAGCAAAAAAAAAAAAACGGAAACAAGGCAAACGCCTGCTGGTGACTCCAAACATCCCACTCATGATCTTTTAATTCGCCGTCGCCTTCCACGAGACGAGACAAGAAGCCAATAAAAGAAATAAAAATAAAAACATTGACGGTCTGGAAATAAGCATTATCAAATGCCGTGAGTGTCATTTAAATTCCGGAAGATAAAACAAAATGCCCTGCTATAACGCCGAAAAATGCAAAGGCTAGCACAACTATGCTGTCTTAGTCAACATGTTAATGCAAGAACTAGTTCAAGCCGATGAGGTGACGGCAGAAGGAACATGATCCTGATGATGTTGGCGCCGGCGAGCACCTGGCCTCCTCGCGGCGTGCCAACGAGCATCATCCGCAACCTCGCTACCGACCGACGAATCTTGGCTCACCGCCGCCGCCGCAGCCTTGGCAGCTTCTGCAGCCTTCCTCTCGGCCTCCTCGAGGAACTGTGCGTATCGCGACTTCTTGTTGTGGATACCGCACTCGGTCTTGTTCTGACCCTTCCACCTTCCGGCTCTTTCATCCTCTCCCTCGGCCACGGGGCTGGTTGAGTGCCAGTCGCCGACCGACTTGTATCCCCTGTCGAGCAGCATGTTGTAAGGCACGTCGTTCTCCTTGATGTACTTTTGCACATCCTGGAACGACCAGTTGACCAGGGGGTTGATCTTGACAATGCCTGTCTCGCTGTCGACCTCGACGATGGGGATCTTGTTGCGCTGTCCTCCCTGAGACCTACGGCGGCCGGTGAGGACGGCGCCGACGTTGAGGTCCGAGTAGGCGCGCTGCTGGGGCTCGACCTTGGCCACCCAGTCGTAGTACTCGGCGTTGGTCTCGTACAGTTTCTCGCCGTACTTGGTCTCGAAGTCGGCCACCGCCCCGCAGTCTGCTGGCTTGTACACATGCATCTTGACGTTGCTGTACCGCTCCTTGACCCTCTCGACGAGCTGGTACGTCTCATCAAAGTGGTACAGGGTGTCGAGGAAGATGAGTTCGACCGACGGCAGGAATGAAGACTCCTTCTCCATCTTGGATAGCATGTCAAGCGTCACGAGCCCCGTTAGCCCAAAGGCCGTGGTCTGGTATAGGTTGGGAAAGAGGACGCGGCAGAAGCGAAGTATATCCATCGCCTGCATCTTCTCGAGCTGGTCGTTGATGTGGCGCAGGTGTGAGGGCGTGAAGGAGACCTGGGGGAGAGATGCCGTCGACGAGCTGGCCGAGCAGTATCCCGAGTCCATCTCTGAGGCGTCCTCGAATTTGACACGGAGTGGCTTCATAGCCGGGGATGACTCCATAGATGATGGTTGCGTCATTACTGGCAGTTTTGTTTTGTATTTCGGTATGTCGATGGGTAGTCAGGAAAGCCTCCAGTACAATATTGTACCGTTTACTACTTTGCTAACTGGGCTTCCGCAACGGGTTCAGAAAGAAGGGTTATAGGAGACAATATGGGTTAACTGGTCTTTTACCGTTGAGCAATGAGTTATAGAATATGGTCAGGGAAGCAGATATAAAGTGTATGGTTCATGTCATAATTGGTAATCGGATCCCAAAAGAATAATATGAAGTTGTGTAAAAAGTGACCTTAGAGGAACAACGGTATACTAATACACCAAAGGCCAAGGAATTTCTTAGAAATCGAGACCTACACTGGCCGACCAAGTCTGAATAGCAGCATGGACCATGTCCCCCAAAGCAGTCAAGTGCAAGTACCACCACCTTGGGTTTCGCCCTGGGCCGGGTACTTGCCTCCTGAGTCCAGACCCCTGACAAAGCATTTTTTTTCTCGAGCGACGGCATGGCGATGCAAAGGCGTCAATGACCATTGAGGACCAGACGGCGGACGAACCACATCTCAGGATGATGATTACATCAGCATGAAAATTGTAGTCGAGACAGCACGCAATAGCGGGACTGGCTGGACAACACCGGACCCGAGAATGGCTTCACATCACCGTGGAGCCTCCTGGACGATCACGACATCGACGCTACGACTTTCATCAGCTTGGGACCCAAGCTTTAATTGGCCAGCCTTAAGTAAGAGCGGTCGACCAGGCAGGCAAAGTCGAAACTTGTCGTCTTAACTCCCGGGTTTTCCGGGAACCAGGTCCTTTGGTTGGTAGCTCTGACCACATTTGTTTTGTTTAAGTAGTAAAAAGCCAACAGGTCGCAAGGGTTGTTGTGTCGTGTGCGTTTGTGAACCAGGATCCCGGGCCGAGATCCAGGCCCGCTGCAAACACCGATAGCCATACCCGACAGCCGCAACAAGGCGAGGGACGCTTCAGGTTTTGTCGCAATCGCAATCCATGGACCAGGTTACGCTGATTCATCAGAACGATCGATCGACAACTTGCATGCTCATCTTGATGATAACATTATTAGAAAGTGTGTTAAAAATCGAGATGCAGTAATTATATTCCTCTTGAAAGCTGGTAGGTTACGATGCGGTGGTAACGGTACCACCTACAAAACCGTACCTTGGCAGGTGGACGGTACTCGTATGCAGGTTTGTTTCCTGCCTCCCTCCAGTTCGTCCACTGCAAACCCACGGATGAGCCGCAAACCCCGTCGTGGGCCAAGATTTCACGTGAGATGACCTCACCGCACCGTCCGTACCTTTGGATTATTATTATTATAATTTTTCTTTGGAAGAAGGAGCAGATTGACGATAACACCACGTCAGAGCAATGTTGACGAATCTCAACCAACCAGACTACGCGTTGTTGGTGCTTGCCCCACTAAGGCTGACGACGACGAAGCCCCTCCATGCAGCAAACTGCTCAAGAGGCGCCCCTCCGATTGATGGATGGCTGAAAGGCTGGTGAGGAGGCGCAACAGCATCAATTGATCGAGTCGTGCTAGAGTTTCATTTTCACGCACCCTTGTTACTTCTGTATTTTCCAATCCCGTAGATCGGTCGCACGCCATCCATCAGCGTCAGCCTGCGTAAACCCTAGCTGAGGAAGTACCTCTAGGACAGTGCCAGTGCAACGTCTTGTGCGCCAGAGTTGTACTTGCGGGAATAAACTTCCACCAGCACCCCTTCCTCCTAAGTGCATACCAAACTTTAGGCACCGGAAAGAAATGGAAGAGGACAAGGGCTCTGTTCCCGCTTCCGCTCCGGTCGCATCCTCGCTCCGAGCGGGTCCGGCTCGGCCGCAGCTGGGTGCCATGCGGAGTTCCTCTTACCTCCAGGAGCACCAACAGTACCGCCCGCCTGGAAAGCCCGAGACGCACTACGGCATCGACACCGTCGTTGAGGATCGCGGAGTCTCCCAGGGTCAGACACCGTCGGTCCTGCCGTCGCGTCCCAAACCGGTGTCACCCTCTCCTGGTGCGACGACCTTCAATGGAATTCCCTCGGCTGAACACCCGCCCAAGGTTGTCGAGAGTGGCTTGAACCATGACTTGTCCCATCCAAACTGCGCTCCCCCGGCCGGGACCACCACCAGCAGGCTGGTCGCTACCTTGATGTACAAGCCCTCCGGCTCCCACGCCTCGAGTGCAGTACACTCGCCCAAGGTGCCTTCGCCCAAGCCCTCCAACATTGCGGTGGAGGAGCACACCGACATCCCCCCAAACCTGGCGCCGACTACCAACCCGGACACCTTCCCCCTTGAACCGCCCATCGCTGAGGAACAGTCCCTCGACCGTCTCTACGGTTCCTATGTCTCCCCTCTCTGTGTCGCCTCGTTCCTCCACCTCATGTCCACCTTCCCCGTCCCGCCAGGCTCAACAGACCCGACCAGCGCCCATCGTTGCATGGACAGTGCTGCTCACCCTGGCGTCGTCGAGTTGATTCTCAACCCAGCGCCCTCCCCAAGCTATTTAGCCCTCAAAGATCTGCGCAAGCATGAACTCATCTACCGTTTCGAGCGGGAATGGAGCGTCGACGTCGTTCTGCAGATGGAATCGCCGTTCCGCCGTCACAAGCGCCTCGTAGTCTTTGATATGGACAGCACCCTGATCACCCAGGAAGTCATTGACCTGCTGGCAGCTACCATCAAGGACCCTCCAGACCTGGCTCAGCGCGTGGCCGACATCACCCACCGTGCCATGATGGGCGAGCTCGAATTCGATGCCGCATTCCGGGAACGCGTCGCTCTGCTAAAGGGACTGCCGGCCACCCTCTTCAACGACCTGCGCCCTGTTCTGGACGTCACTCCTGGCGCGCGCCAGCTCGTCAAGGCCCTCAAGCGCCTGGGTGTCCGCACTGCCGTCCTTAGTGGCGGCTTCCTGCCGCTTACATCATGGTTGGCTGGAGAACTGGGCATCGACCACGCGCACGCCAACGAGGTCGTTGTGGATGCCGATGGCAAGCTCACTGGTGAGGTCAAAGGACTCATCGTCGGCAAGGAGCGCAAGCGGGACCTCTTGCTCGAGATTGCGGCCAAGGAAGGCATCGCACCTGAACAAGCTGTGGCTGTCGGTGATGGCGCCAACGACCTGCTCATGATGGAGGCGGCCGGCCTAGGAGTTGCGTGGAATGCCAAGCCGCGGGTACAGATGGAGGCAGATGCCAGGCTCAACCGCGGGAGTCTCTTGGACCTTCTGTATTTGTTCGGCTTCACATATGACGAGATTGCTATGCTTACGTAGTCTGGCCGGTATAAACAGTCGTATCATTGGTATTCTTGACAACAGTGCCGCTTGGCAGTGTGCGAATGCAACCACGGACGTTAACATGCAAACAAAGCGAGCAAACGGAGACAAAAA